>NW_021133894.1:0-159492 GCF_004193835.3 Ostrinia furnacalis
CTCACCCCCCCTCTAGTCCACCCTTCTAGCCCGCCGCCTTGCCCGGTCCTCGCTCGGTCCGCGCTCGGTCCGCGCTCGGTCCACGCTCGGTCCACAGCCGGTCCTCGCGCCCGGCCCGCGGCCGGTCCTCGCTCGGTCCGCGCTCGGTCCGCGCTCGGTCCACGCTCGGTCCACAGCCGGTCCTCGCGCCCGGCCCGCGGCCGGTCCTCGCTCGGTCCGCGCTCGGTCCGCGCTCGGTCCACGCTCGGTCCACAGCCGGTCCTCGCGCCCGGTCCGCGGCCGGTCCTCGCTCGGTCCGCGCTCGGTCCGCGCTCGGTCCACAGCCGGTCCACAGCCGGTCCTCGCGCCCGGTCCGCGCCCGGTCCGCGGCCGGTCCTCGCTCGGTCCGCGCTCGGTCCACAGCCGGTCCTCGCGCCCGGTCCGCGTCGGTCCGCGTCGGTCCACAGCCGGTCCTCGTGCCCGGTCCGCACCCGGCCTATCACCAAGTGCCGGTGAAACATACATCGACGACTGGGCGGTCCTCGTGCCCGGTCCGCACCCGGCCTATCACCAAGTGCCGGTGAGACATACGTCGACGACTGGGCGGTCCTCGCGCCCGGTCCGCAGTCTGCCTATCACCAAATACCGGTGAAACACTGGACTTTGTGGGGACATCTCAGTAGTGAAACCGTGTGGTGAAGTGAAACTTTTGTGCCAACCTCTGGATTGCAGTGTTTCTCTGGACTGCAGTGCACACCCCGGACTTTTGGACTGACGGACAGTAAGTGACCAAGATGCCGATAGCTAGGTCACCACCACCACCCCCTGCCCGAAGAGTGACCCGCGCGGGATCGCGGGAAGGCACTGTGGCGCCAAGCACCCAGCCCGTCTCTGGCTCTCCGCCCCTCAGTAGGCTTTCTGAGGCGCACTCCGTAGACAACTCCTTCGTGTCCCTGGAGAGTGGGAGTGAGAAGTGCCCGTCACAACCTGGCCCGGTGGGAACCGCTCGGGCTGATTCACCGCACTCGCTGGACTCCGTCGACTCGGAGATTCATCGACCTCCTGTGGCGGCCACTCCGCGCTCGCGCAGCACTTCTGCCACCAGCGCCCCGCAGTCAGCCTGCAAGCGCAAGATACTGGCCACTCCCTTCCCCAAACCCGACTTCGGAGACACGCTCTTCACCCCACTGCTTCAAGAGCTCCATGGCCTGATGGCCAGTATACCAGCGTTGCTCAATGAGGAAAAGAGTGTGAGGAAGGAGAACCGCGAGCGGGCGGTCCAGTGTAGCATGGACGCGGCTCGATTACTTCAGAAAATACACCTTAAATACCTGGAAGTATCTACACCTAGCCGGGAAGGAAGCTTGGCGCAAGTAACACCTGCAGCCACTGCTGCCGCCACCGCCGCCACCACCAACAGCCACTGCTGCGAGGAGACGCTCGCAGCCGCCGTGACTAAGGCCGTGACCCAGGCGGTAAGAACCGAGTTCGGGCGCATGAAATCCATCTCGCCCGCCCAGCCCATTGGTACACGAACCTACGCCCAGACCCTGGCTTCCACGCCGGCGCAGCCCAACGCTGGGAATTACCATCCTCCGCGGCGAGATGAGCAGAGTCCGCGCCCAGCTCTCATCATGGCATCAACTGCGCAGAAGGCCGACAGACAGCTGGTCACCAAGACCTTAAAAACCGCTGTGCCTTTTTCGGAGGTGAACTTCACGGCGGCCAGGATTGAGATGCTCTCCCGGGGGAAGGCAAGGGTAGAGTTCGACTCGGCCGACCACCTCCAGGAGGCCCTCAAACGCATCAACGACAGCACACACGCCTCTGGGGTCAGCGCCGAGCCCGAGAAGAGGTTAATGCCTATGGTTGCGCTCAAGGGCATCTCCAGGGATACAGAAAGCGAGGACCTTATTGATACCTTGTTCTCACAAAACCCCGAGCTGAGTAAGGAGGAGCAAGAGCGAGTTAAACTGCGGTTCCTTAGGAAGAACCGCAACCCGAGCCTTTACAACGCCGTCATCATGGTACCGCCGAAGGTGTACCAAGCCATCATCAACCTCGGTCGCGTGCGCCTCGACCATCAACGGGTGCACGCCGAAGACTTCTCACCGTTCGTGCAGTGTCGCCGGTGCCTGCTGTTTGGACATACGCAGGCGCGTTGCCCGGCTACTACTCCTGTCTGCCACCACTGCGCGACCGCCGGACATCAGGTAGCGGAGTGCCCCAACAGGGTTATGGCCCCTGTGTGTGCCAATTGTATCGCCTACAGAGCGAAATTTAAGACCGACTCGTCCGCCAAGCACTCGGCCTTGGATCAAGCATGCCCCAGATTGAGAGCCATGAGAAATCGCATTCTATCAAAAGTAGATTATGCCCCGTAGGAGCGACCCCAACATTCGTTTCATTCAAATCAATTTAGACAAGTCTCAGTCGGCTTTTTATGAGCTGATGTCTACCTTCAATCGTCGGAATGTGGGGGTTGCTGCGGTCTCTGAACCTTACAGGGGGGCGGGCTGCTTGGCCAAGGGCTCGGACCTGGCGGTCGTTTTCCAACAATCCGGGCACAATAACCCTGTTAGGGCCGCTATGTACATAGATAAGCAATTAGCTCTAGATTGTAAGGCCATTTTACTGTCACAATTTTGTTCCCCTGATTTGGTCACTGTTAGGATGTCCGTTGGGCGCATGCCCGTGTTTCTTGTGTCCATATACCTGCCCCCGAGGTGCAATGTAGCTGAATCCCCTACAGTTCAAACGTTGGTGCGCTTTTTGGATAGCATTGATAACTCCCGGTGCATCGTCATGGGGGACTTTAACGCCGCCCACCCACTTTGGGACTACGCGAGGGCGGCTAACTCAACCGGTCATTACATCTACAACTTTACCCAGACCAGGGATCTGCTATGTTGCAACTCGGGCCAAATTACGTTTAGGACGGTCACGCACGGCCGACCGCGGAGCAGTTCTATTGACCTGACTTTCATTGCATCTGACTTAGCACATCAAGTACGCGATTGGCACACGGAAGAAGACGCGATCACGGCGTCACAACATATTGCCATTGCTTTTGCATTAGTTACGTCGTCCTCTTATGTCCCCAACCCGCCGCCACAATCTACTTTTCGCTATAAAGTTTCACCCGCCACCGACTGGAGAGTGTTCAAGGACTCTCTCGCTGCGGCTATGATGGGGATGGATGTGGAGGCCGAGCAGTTGCCAGACTTAACACCATCTGAAGTGGATGCAGCTGTTCTGGGGGTTACGGCGGCCGTCTGCCGGGCTGCTGAGCAGTCAATGCCAACACGGCATGGCAACCTTCCCCCACCGCGAGCCCCGTTTTGGACCGCCGAGCTGTCGGCCATGAAGGGCCAAGTGGCTCGGCTTGGCCGGCGGATTGGCGCTCTGAGGAGGCGGAATCAGATCATGGGCCACTCGGACCCGATACTGGGGGAGTACGCGGACCTCAGGAGGCGCTATGCCCAGTCCATCTCTCGGGCAGCTAGGGATAATTTCAGGGAGTTTTGTCAGTCGCAAACATTGGAAAAGGTATGGACGGTGACGAACCCCGTCGTGCGCGCTGACGGAGCTCCCAGAAAACCACCTGCCACCCTGGCCACGCCGGACGGGCACACTGTTTCCGCGGAAGACTCTGCGGAATTTCTCCTGCGGCACTTTTATCCCGAGGACCCACCGGACCAGGACACCCCATTTCAAGCAGCTCTTAGGGCGGACCGGGACACCCTGCCCAATACCAGAGACGACCTCCCGTTCACCTTGGAGGAGATTATCGAAGCCTTAAGCTCAATTTCACANCTCGCGCCCGGTCCGCGTCGGTCCGCACCCGGCCTATCACCAAGTGCCGGTGAAACATACATAGACGACTGGGCGGTCCTCGCGCCCGGTCCGCGTCGGTCCGCGTCGGTCCGCGGCCGGTCCTCGCGCCCGGTCCGCGCCGGTCCTCGCGCCCGGTCCGCGTCGGTCCGCGGCCGGTCCTCACGCCCGGTCCGCGCCGGTCCGCGCCGGTCCTCGCGCCCGGTCCGCGCCGGTCCGCGTCGGTCCGCACCCGGCCTATCACCAAGTGCCGGTGAAACCTACATCGACGACCGTGTGGTCCTCGCGCCCGACCCTCGCGCCCGGTTATCACCAAGTGCCGGTTGAACTCACATCGACGACAGTGCGGTCCTCGCGCCCGACTCTCGCGACCGGTTATCACCAAGTACCGGTGAAACATCGGACTGTCTGGGGACACTGGGTTGCGACCTTCAACTGAGTGGTGAAACACTGTGTGGTGAAGTGAAACTTTTGTGCCAACCTCTGGATTGCAGTGTTTTTCTGGACTGCAGTGCACACCCTGGACTTTTGGACTGACGGACAGTAAGTGATCGAGATGCCGATAGCTAGGTCACCACCACCACCCCCTGCCCGAAGAGTGACCCGCGCGGGATCGCGGGAGGGCACTGTGGCACCAAACACCCAGCCCGTCTCTCGCTCTCCGCCCCTCAGTAGGCTTTCTGAGGCGCACTCCGTAGACAACTCCTTCATGTCCTTGGAGAGTGGGAGTGAGAAGTGCCCGCCACAACCTAGCCCGGTGGGAACCGCTCGGGCTGATTCACCGCACTCGCTGGACTCCGTTGACTCGGAGATTCGTCGACCTCCTGTGGCGGCCACTCCGCGCTCGCGCAGCACTTCTGCCACCAGCGCCCCGCAGTCAGCCTGCAAGCGCAAGATACTGGCCACTCCCTTCCCCAAACCCGACTTCGGAGACACGCTCTTCACCCCACTGCTCCAAGAGCTCCATGGCCTGATGGCCAGCATACCAGCGTTGCTCAATGAGGAGAAGAGTGTGAGGAAGGAGAACCGCGAGCGGGCGGTCCAGTGTAGCATGGACGCGGCTCGATTACTTCAGAAAATACACCTTAAATACCTGGAAGTATCTACACCTAGCCGGGAAGGAAGCTTGGCGCAAGTAACGCCTGCCGCCGCCGCCACTCCTGCCGCCGCCGCCACTGCCGCCACTGCTGCTGCCACCGCAGCCACCACCAACAGCCACTGCTGCGAGGAGGCGCTCGCAGCCGCCGTGACTAAAGCCGTGACCCAGGCGGTAAGAACCGAGTTCGGGCGCATGAAATCCATCTCGCCCGCCCAGCCCATTGGTACACGAACCTACGCCCAGACCCTGGCTTCCACGCCGGCGCAGCCCAACGCTGGGAATTACCATCTTCCGCGGCGAGATGAGCAGAGTGCGCGCCCAGCTCTCATCATGTCATCAACTGCGCAGAAGGCCGACAGACAGCTGGTCACCAAGACCTTAAAAACCGCTGTGCCTTTCTCGGAGGTGAACTTCACGGCGGCCAGAATTGAGATGCTCTCACGGGGGAAGGCTAGGGTAGAGTTCGACTCGGCCGACCACCTCCAGGAGGCCCTCAAACGCATCAACGACAGCACACACGCCTCTGGGGTCAGCGCCGAGCCCGAGAAGAGGTTAATGCCAATGATTGCTCTCAAGGGCATCTCCAGGGATACAGAAAGCGAGGACCTTATTGATACTTTGTTCTCACAAAACCCCGAGCTGAGTAAGGAGGAGCAAGAGCGAGTTAAACTGCGGTTCCTTAGGAAGAACCGCAACCCGAGCCTTTACAACGCCGTCATCATGGTACCGCCGAAGGTGTACCAAGCCATCATCAACCTCGGTCGCGTGCGCCTCGACCATCAACGGGTGCACGCCGAAGACTTCTCACCGTTCGTGCAGTGTCGCCGGTGCCTGCTGTTTGGACATACGCAGGCGCGTTGCCCGGCTACTACTACTCCTGTCTGCCACCACTGCGCGACCGCCGGACATCAGGTAGCGGAGTGCCCCAACAGGGTTATGGCCCCTGTGTGTGCCAATTGTATCGCCTACAGAGCGAAATTTAAAACCGACTCGTCCGCCAAGCACTCGGCCTTGGATCAAGCATGCCCCAGATTGAGAGCCATGAGAAATCGCATTCTATCAAAAGTAGATTATGCCCCGTAGGAGCGACCCCAACATTCGTTTCATTCAAATCAATTTAGACAAGTCTCAGTCGGCTTTCTATGAGCTGATGTCTACCTTCAATCGTCGGAATGTGGGGGTTGCTGCGGTCTCTGAACCTTACAGGGGGGCGGGCTGCTTGGCCAAGGGCTCGGACCTGGCGGTCGTTTTCCAACAATCCGGGCACAATAACCCTGTTAGGGCCGCTATGTACATAGATAAGCAATTAGCTCTAGACTGTAAGGCCATTTTACTGTCACAATTTTGTTCCCCTGATTTGGTCACTGTTAGGATGTCCGTTGGGCGCATGCCCGTATTTCTTGTGTCAATATACCTGCCCCCGAGGTGCAATGTAGCTGAATCCCCTACGGTTCAAACGTTGGTGCGCTTTTTGGATAGCATTGATAACTCCCGGTGCATCGTCATGGGGGACTTTAACGCCGCCCACCCACTTTGGGACTACGCGAGGGCGGCTAACTCAACCGGTCATTATATCTACAACTTTACCCAGACCAGGGATCTGCTGTGTTGCAACTCGGGCCAAATTACGTTTAGGACGATCACGCACGGTCGACCGCGGAGCAGTTCTATTGACCTGACTTTCATTGCATCTGACTTAGCACATCAAGTGCGCGATTGGCACACGGAAGAAGACGCGATCGCGGCGTCACAGCATATTGCCATTGCTTTTTTATTAGTAACGTCGTCCTCTTATGTCCCCAATCCGCCGCCACAATCTACTTTTCGCTATAAAGTTTCACCCGCCACCGACTGGAGAGTGTTCAAGGACTCTCTCGCTGCGGCTATGATGGGGATGGATGTGGAGGCCGAGCAGTTGCCAGACTTAACACCATCTGAAGTGGATGCAGCTGTTCTGGGGGTTACGGCGGCCGTCTGCCGGGCTGCTGAGCAGTCAATGCCAACACGGCATGGCAACCTTCCCCCACCGCGAGCCCCGTTTTGGACCGCCGAGCTGTCGGCCATGAAGGGCCAAGTGGCTCGGCTTGGCCGGCGGATTGGCGCTCTGAGGAGGCGGAATCAGATCATGGGCCACTCGGACCCGATACTGGGGGAGTACGCGGACCTCAGGAGGCGCTATGCCCAGTCCATCTCTCGGGCAGCTAGGGATAATTTCAGGGAGTTTTGTCAGTCGCAAACATTGGAAAAGGTATGGACGGTGACGAACCCCGTCGTGCGCGCTGACGGAGCTCCCAGAAAACCACCTGCCACCCTGGCCACGCCGGACGGGCACACTGTTTCCGCGGAAGACTCTGCGGAATTTCTCCTGCGGCACTTTTATCCCGAGGACCCACCGGACCAGGACACCCCATTTCAAGCAGCTCTTAGGGCGGACCGGGACACCCTGCCCAATACCAGAGACGACCTCCCGTTCACCTTGGAGGAGATTATCGAAGCCTTAAGCTCAATTTCACACAGGAAGGCTCCGGGGGTGGACGGACTCACCTCAGACATTTGTCTGGTGGCGGTCAGGACATTCCCGGAGTTCTTCCTTGGCCTTTTTAACCGATGTCTGACCCTGGGGCACTTTCCTAAGAGCTGGAAATTTGCTTTGGTCAGAATAATCCCTAAGCCGGGGGCCTCTGGGGCTGACTCGGTTAAATCACACCGGCCCATTGGCCTAATTAACGTCTTTGGCAAGGTTCTCGAGAAGCTCTTCGTGGGCCGCCTCCTTCACCACTCGGCTATATCGGGTAATCTCTCGCCGCTCCAGTACGGCTTTAGACGTAACACCTCCACTCTACACGCCCTCAATGATGCCATAGAACATATAAACCGGTTCCGTCAGGCTCGTATGCCCTGTGTGGCAGTGTCTCTAGATATACAATCTGCATTTANCGAGCGTTTGTATGAAGCTTCCGTACTGTTTAATAAACAGCTTCTGCGATGGATGGAGTGTACTTCAGGCGACCTCCGGGTTTAAAGTTTACTCCCCTTAGTTAACGTTAGGCCTTTTGGCTGCTGTATCGAGCCTTCACTTTCAATCTCAGCATATCAATCTGAAACGGTAGCCCTTAACATCTGGTTAAATTAGCCTCTAAAACATTATCACTTCATTAATCTCATCTCTTTTATCATTAAGTCACTCTGTTTTAATTTTGCAATGTCATTTTGGTCTTGAACTTACTTACAGCACGTATAATTCTATTTCACTCTATATTCTACGGAGGCGCTCTCTAGCAGCTGGAATGCGGCACGCTGGAGGCGCCACCTGTCGAATAAGGGCGCGAACTGACACACAACACAACACGGGTTACGCCCACCGTCTGGATTAAGTACGGTGGGCGGCATAGCGGGCAGTGCGCCACCTCGGCGGGAGATGGCGCTGTCGCGATATCTCTAAGTCATCGTGATTCGGTTCGGACCTGACTTAGTTACGTAATTTCAAACCCAACATGTCCCACCTCAAATTTGTAGTTAGGAGCCTGGAATTCGCTCCACCGGGGGAGCTGGGAATAGAAACGGCTTCTGCGATGGAGGGAATTTCAGGCGACCTCCAGGTTTTAAGTTTTTCTTTAAGTTTACTCCCCTTAAATAACGTCAGACCTTTTGTCTGCTGTATCGGGCCTTCANTCTACACGCCCTCAATGATGCCATAGAACATATAAACCGGTTCCGTCAGGCTCGTATGCCCTGTGTGGCAGTGTCTCTAGATATACAATCTGCATTTAACCGGGCATGGTGGCCCGCGGTCTTCAGTCGTCTCCGGGACATTGGATGCCCTCAGAACATTTTTAGGCTCGTCAATGATTACCTGCACGACCGCAAGGTCGCTCTTCACTACGCAGGGGCCACAGCGTCCAGAGACATGCGGAGGGGGTGCATACAGGGCTCGGCCTGTGGGCCAGCCCTGTGGAACCTCATTCTGGATGATCTCTTGGGCCTGGCACTTCCCTCGGGCTGCCGCATTCAGGCCTATGCGGATGACGTCCTCCTTGTGGTGGGCGCCGGGGATGAGCTTGCCCTGAGGGACGCCGCGTGCAGTGCGCTAGACCAAATTTACAACTGGGGCCAGAGTTTCAAGCTGGTGTTTGGGCCCAGCAAAACCCAGGCCTTGGCCTTCTCTCCCAGAGCGGCTCGCATCAGACTAACTATGGCGGGGGTCGCCGTCCCATTTGCTGACCAGATTAAGTTGCTCGGTATTATTATTGATAAGACTCTGTCCTTTGCTCCCCACGTTGAACACATCGTGCAGACTGCAGGCAAAATATATAACCGGCTTGCCCTGTTCGCTCGCCCCACCTGGGGTCTCCACCCGGCCAACGTGGACTCCATATACCGGTACGTCATCGTCCCGATTGTGACGTACGCGGCCGGTGTGTGGGGACACGTTGTCCGGCATCGGGTCCATGCCGGGAAGTTGTTGGCGCTCCAAAGGGGATTTGCCCTAAAAGCAACCAGAGCGTACCGAACAGTTTCCACCAATGCTTCACTGGCTTGGGCCCGGTTCACACCACTGGACCTGGAGGTGCTGCGGGTGGCGGAAGTTGAGCGCACCCGGGTCCGGAGGACCACCAGAGTACTGCCGGACGACCTCACTTTAGAATCCCCTGTTGGAATTGAGGAGCTCCTGCATCCTGCACATAGGATCTCGCCACAGATCTGCACTGCAATCTCACCGGATGCCGTTAGTTCAGCATGTCGGGGGGACACGGTGCAGATCTACACAGACGGGAGCAAACAGGAGAACGGAGCGGTGGGTGCCGCGGTGGTATGTGTCGACTTGGACGCGCGCCCCACGGTGCTCACCCGCAGATTCAAGCTGCACGATGTGTGCACTGTGTTTCAGGCGGAGGCGTTTGCCATCCTACAGGCGTGCCGCCTGGCCTCGTTACGGGGATACCGCGATGCCTTGATATGCTCGGACTCCCTATCCGTCCTGACCGCCCTGGAGCGGCGGAGCACGGTCGCGCCCATCCTGACCGCGATTCATCGCATTGTGCATGAGCATTCCCCAGTCGGCGAAATCAGATTTTGTTGGGTCAAGGGCCATGCCGCAATTCCGGGCAATGTCCGGGCGGATATGGAGGCCGGGGCGGCGGCGGTCATGAGAACGGCCCCAAACTATTGCCACTTCCCGATGTCATATGTCAAGGGGATCCTGCGGACGGAGGCCCACCAGGCGTGGCAAACCAGGTACGAGGAGGCGCCCCAGGGGTCCCAAACAAAGAGGCTATTCCCAGCCCTCGCGGACTTACTACGGTTCCGAGCGCTGGCTCCGATGTCATTCCAGCTGACACAGTTTGTTTCGGGGCATGGGGCGCACCTCAGCTACCTGCACCGCTTTAAAATTTCGACAACTTATGCCTGCCCCTGCGACGGCTCCTCCGCTCAGGACCCTTGGCACCTATTGGTTCACTGCCCACGCTTCGCGGCAAAACGCCTGGAGCACGACATCCTGTGTGGGCTAAGAGGGGTAGAACCGTTCGACTTTGTGGCGTTGGGGGGAAAAGACGAGCTGGTGCAGTCGGTTGTGCGCTTGATAGTATATATCTACGACCAGATAAAGTCATTCAACAGTGGGGCGCAGTTAGATCAGCCATAAATACATGTAAACTAAGAAAGTCTCCACACCTTATGTGTGCCTACCCCTGCGACAACTCCTCCCCTCAAGACCCTTGACACCTTATAATGCACTATCCTTGCCTCGCGCCTGTGTGGGTTGAGAGGGGTGGAGCTGTTCGACTTTGCGACTCTGAGGGGGGAGGGGACTGGCTTGTGCGGTCGGTTGTGCACTAGACTGCATATGTATGTACGACCAGGTCAAATCATCTAACAACGGGACGCAGACTAGTGAGATATAAATACAGGTATATGGATACAAGTGAAACATATTAACGGTCCTCCCTCCCTTTCTTTTCTTTTAGTTGATGTACTATAATATAATAATAGCTTAATCATGTCATGTTATGGGGCGATGACCTGTGCTGGGTTGGGGGCCGTGGGTCGGGGGCGGGGGTGGGGGCGGCTGGCGGCTGGCTATGGCACCCGCTGCCCCCGCGCCCGGTCCGCGGCTTGACCAACACAGAGCCAGAGCCATATTATCATGATAATATAATAAAAACCTGACCGCAATTGTAAATATTATCTGCGTCTTAGGCTTAACCTTTTAATATTTAATATTCACCTTCCTTCTCCTCCTTTGGTCAATTTTTCAAAAATTTGTGCTGAATAAACTCTCCTTCTTCGGCTCAACACTCTCGTGACGCCTGGATGGTGTCTTCACGCACTAAATCCGGCTCTTCGACGATTTTTGGCGTTTTTATTTTAATTTGAGACGGTTTTTGGGCATCACCTTCGGAACTTTCTAGGATCACCCCCGGTTTTTATCGGCCCTTCGTGTTCGTCTCGGCGAGCCCTACCCATAGACACCTCATTTGTTACGATCGGAGGTCTGGAAGTTGGGGAAACTACCAATAACCATTGTAAATTTGCTCATACCGAGGTTACTTGGTGGAGCTCGACAGAATCAAAATTTAACTCCCAATTTCTAAAATAGTACTGCACCCCTGGGTATCGTACATCATTTTAAGCGTCTAATTATTGCCGACACCCCTGTGCAACTTCCAGACCTCTGCGACCTCATCTCGCGAACTTATTGATACCTTTTGTTTCCCAATTAATTTAGTAAATTACCATAGTTAAAGAATTCATTACTCGACCATTTTTGGTCGGATCCTCAGATTTTTTTCGCCTAGATTGATTCAACCCCGTCGACTCTGCGCTCCCGTGACGTTTGGAGACTCCATTTGTGCTACTTTCGGTTTTTTTCGTAACTAAAACTGCGAATTTCTCTTGGTTTTGTCACCTTGCCGATCTCAATTTCACCTAACATGTCTGATAAGCCGCGCTGCGTCAGCCCTCGGTGTGTAGCCGTTAGGGACGCACACGCAAGACTCCTCCAGGACCTGGAGAGGTACCGTGGATATGAATCACAGCTGCTAGGGCTGCACAACCAAAACAGATTGCTCTTGGACACCATCCTGGGGCCGGCTGTTGAGGAGGGCCGCCGACTTGTCGGCCGGTCCATTGGCGCGGCCGCGGACCCCGCGGTCGCGCCACAGGCACCGGCCCCGGCCTCGGGCGGCAGTGGCCTGGGGGGCCCGAGGGGCCCAGCTTGTCTGGAAGTGGAATCCATCTTGACTGAAATGACCAGAATTAGCCCGCCAATATCTCCGATTGGGTCCCCGGGTCGCTCGGGCTCGCGGTTGCCGGGGTCGGGACTTCCATCTCCCAGGGCCTCCTCATCATCATCACCATCCCCACCAGCGTCCCCTGGCCGGCTCCGGGGTTCGCCAACTACGGCCCGCTCCCGCTCTCTCTCCCCTGCCCTTCAGAGGCGGGGAGATATTCACACAATGATCACTCCTCCCCCCCATGCCTCCTTTACATCTGAGGCTTCTCGGGCTCCGCAGCCGGGCTGGGGGTGGCATCCAACCACCCGGGGGCCGGCTGCGATGAGGCTGAGGTTCAGGCAATGCATCCTATGCGGAATGATCCTGAAATCCCACATTTCCAGGCACTTTGCCAGAAAACATCAAGGATACGAACCCCCGCTGAACCGCTACTCTCGCTCCTACCCTCGGGGCCTTTTCTTCTACTCAAGCCAAATAATGACAACCTGCCCGCTGGGGGCCAGAGTAGACCCGGCATTACTGGTAGGGGTGGAGGGAGTGGTAGAAAGATTCGCCCTCTCTCAGCAGTAGTGCTTAATCTATTAACTCGCAGTTCACTTTAGCATAGCATAGGATAGGATCGAGTCGATGGGGCGGGATCTGTCCCAATCGCCTGAACCTAATTTAATCCAACTTCTCTTACTATTATTGCAAACCGCTCGCGGGCGGTGTCTTGATTGATCGAATGATTGGCTCTGATAGCCCTCTATTTGTCTGCTATCTGTATTCGTAGCTCCGGGGTGATCCCCTTATAACCCCAATTGTTGATTGACTCTCTCTGTTGATTATTGATCAAGGAAGTAGAATTAGTATAGTATAGTGTGTGTATAATGCAAAATGTAAACCAATGATGAATGTACTGGGTTGGGGGCCGGGGGCCGGGGGCGGGGACGGTCGGCCTTGTCCCTTGGGCCTAGCTTGTTGGCCCCGCGCCCGGCGCCCGGCGTCTCGACTGGTATGACGATTAATAGGTGCAACTGCGCCTTAGTTGATTACTTACTAAAATGCGAGTTGATTGCATACAATCACAATTTAGTGTATAAATTTCCATATACAATCTTATGTCCTATTCAAGTATCTCGCCTGATTTGTATATAAGTTTGTCCCCTTATCCTTTTCTCTGTGTGTATTAATTTGGATTGCTCATGACTTGTACGTTCTGGGTACCTGCGATGGGTTCCGCTCTGACAGGCTGTTCTACGCTGGGTTGGGGGCCGTGGGTTGGGCGCGGGGACGGTCGGCTCTAGCCTTTGGGCTCGGCTTGCTGTCCCCGCGCCCGGCCTTCGGTTTCTTGACCGGTGTGGGTGTCTAGTCCTGGCGGAGCGGTGCCGATTACAGGATTAAATTCATTATGTGTTGCCTCTTTCTTTACAAACATTGTCTTAGTATTTAATCGTCATGGAAAAAAAAAAAAAAAAAAAAAAAAAAAAATTAAAATCTATCCGCAACTTCGCAACTATAAATATTATTTGTGTCTTATCTACATTTCGATTGTAAGCATACTTTAACTTACGATAAAAATTTTATCAGTGCTGGGCTGGGGGCCGTGGGTCGGGTGCGGGGGTGGTGGGCTATGGGGCTATGGCCTGGTCTGGCCCGCTGCCGCCGCGCCCGGGCCCCGGTCCTTGGCTCAACAAGCACCCTATATAACACTCTACTATATTTCTGTTCTCTTTTTTAATAACCTGTCCGCAAATGTAAATATCGCTTGTGTCATATGTACATTTTTGACTGTAAGTATACTGCAAATTTAGGATAAAAACTTGACCTGTACTGGGTTGGGGGCCGTGGGTCGGATGCGGGGGTGGTGGGCTGTGGGCTATGGCGCTTGGGCCTGGCCCGCTGCCGTCGCGTCCGGCCATCGGCTCAACAAGCACTTTATGTAACACCCCACTATATTCTGTATTAACCTGCCCGCAAATGTAAATATTGATTGTTTGTGTCCCATCTACATTTTGATTGTAAATATATTTTAAATTTAGGATATAAACGTGATCTGTGCTGGGCTGGGGACCGGGGGTCGGGTGCGGGGGCGGTTGGCTATGGCACTCGGGCCTGGCCTGCTGCCCTCGCGCCCGGCCCTCGGCTTAAGCAACATTAACTACAATTATTCTATGTATACTCTGATTGTAAGTATAGTTTAAGTTAGGATAAGAACTTGTTTTGTAAAAATCCGTACTGGGCGGCCTAATATCCACAACTGTAAAGGCTAGTGCTGGGGGAATCTTCTGAACTTCTTCCCCCAACACTCCCAGTCTTTCTTCTCTGTCCCCCGACCCACCTTGAGCAGGCATCTATCACCGCCTCGGTGGGTCTTGTATCCGGCGGGTAACTCCACCCATTCTCGGCGTGGCACGCCCGCCGGTAACAAGGGTCGAAACACTGGAATAAATATGTACTAGCTATAGTTAATTAGTTAGTCAATAAGTTCTCATGAATGTCCCCTACCCATTAATAAAATTTAACGTTGTGGCTAAACTGGAAAAAAAAAAAAAAAAAAAAAAAAAAAAAAAAAAAAATGGCTACTGGGTAACATCTCGCATTACCTCGGAGCAAAAAAAATGGCTACTGGTTAACATCGCGCGTTAACTTGGAGCTAAAAATGGGTCAAAGTTACGCGTCGTGTCACAACGCTTATAATAAAAATGTACGAGCACTTGCACAAAATAGTTGTTACAACCAACCTTTTGTTGGGTCTAATTCTCGTCACTACACTGCACAACTTAAAATAATTACGTTTTTTGTCGGTAAAAACGTCCTGGTGACGTCACTTAAGCATTTTTCTTATACTGCGTGCGGTCGTTGCGCGTGCGCACAAAGGAATGAGACCGCTCGGACACCGAGCCCACAGCGTGGTAGGGGTGGGGTTGCCCGCTCTTTTGTTTTTTAATACTACTACGCTGAATATTGTGTGCGGATTGGGTTGTCGTACAGGGGTACTACTACATGGTAAAATAAATCTCGGAGGCGAAAGCAGGATAATAACAATCACTTATTTAAGATGCTTCTTCTTCTGTTGCACTTACAGTAGGTATTTCACTCAATGTTTTTGAAACTTTCATACTTATTAAGCCTATATGGTGGAGACAGCTATATACAGATATAATTTTTTTAGGGTGATCCGGAAGGAGACCAGCCCGAGCGTGCTGTATGGGGGAATCAGATAGAGTTCCTCATGTCATGCATCGCCACATCGGTCGGACTTGGCAACGTGTGGCGGTTCCCCTTTGTGGCCTATCAGAATGGCGGCGGAGCTTTCCTCGTGCCTTACATCATTGTACTGTTCCTGATTGGCAAGCCTATGTACTACCTCGAATGTGTGATTGGCCAGTTCAGTACCAGAAATTCAGTCAAAGTGTGGGCACTCGCGCCAGCTATGAAAGGTACCTAATTGAAAATATCCACGCTTAGTTTAACGTTAGCTTAAAAGCTCGTAAAGCTTTTTCAAAATCAGGACAAACTCTACAAAAAACTTGTCAATTTAATTTAATTATGCTGATTTCCGTCTGGAATTCGAATTTTCTTTTTATCACAAACTTTTCAGGCAAGGCTTTCGGGAAAATCTTGCCAAGCATATTTAAACCTGTTCCCACTGTTAGACGAAGTTGAATAAATTGCACACGAGCATTATTTGTGTGGGCAATGATAGATAACTAAAACATGTTTATGTACGTAAATTAATGTGTTCAAAAAATCTTTCAGGGACTGGCTACGCTCAAGCTCTAACATGCGGCTACATCCTCTCGTACTACGTGTCCATCATCGCACTGTGCCTGTATTACTTCGCGATGAGCTTCCAGCCGACCCTCCCGTGGGCTCTGTGCGAGCCCGAATGGGAGAACTGCGTGCCCTCTGCCCCAGGCCACAACATCACCATCACGAACGAATCTACGAGCAGTGCTGAGTTGTTCTTCTTGTAAGTTTATTTTGTTTTAAAAAACTAAAGCACTTGACAAAGTGGGTAGGCACAGTTGATTTTCTATGAATAGTGTTAAACTTTTATCAAGATATCAAGATTATGTTCATAATATAAGATACTATTTAGTAGACACTGATCAATGATCACGCAAGTAGATATCACTTGGATATTCCGAGTACAATTAAAGTACAATTAATTGAAATATGTTTTGGAATTTACCTCAATTTTTAATCAAATGCAAATTACGAATTAGGTAATTGTCTTTTTTGATCATAACTATTTTGTCAGAAATTGCTTACCATAAACTTTGAATTTTCTAATATTTTGGTATTTTTACATTACATTATATTATCTACATAAGTAAGTAAAGTATCTATGAACAATCAGCAGCCCAGTGTAAGGTTTATCTACTTGTTTAAACAATTAAATACCAAGGAGTGTAATGATGAGTAACACAATATCTTTCAGAATTAAAAAATAGAGTTTCATGTACCTACAGATTAGAAATCATCACTTCACAATGTAAACAAATAACTGTAATGCAATAAACAAATAATCAGTAAACTATGCTATCTACGCCAAGATCTGATATAATTTAATACGTTTGGTTAATACGGACAGCTAGTTAGTGTTTTATTTTTTCTTTACCGATATAATATTCAGAAGTACCTACTCGTAGTAAAGAGTTTCATTCATTTATGTAGTCCAAAATGCCATTTTCAGTCACACTTTTCTTAATAACCTACACAATAATTCTTTCACAGAAAGACTGTACTAAGACAAAGAGAAGGCATAGAAGGAGGCCTTGGTAAGTTTGTCGATTAAAATCATTATTCGAATATTGCTTAATAATAAGAGCCTACGCTCAAAAGTACTCATAGAAGAGACTGGCTGGTTTTTGATGACAATTTTAATTTATTTTAACGGTAAAGTTTAAATATGTATAGTTAATAAATAAATGTTTCGCAGGTTTGCCTCTCTGGGACCTAACTCTGTGCCTGCTAGCGTCCTGGGTGATTATTTTCGTGATTGTGGCCCGAGGAGTGAAAAGTTCAGGAAAAGCTGCCTATTTCCTAGCTCTCTTCCCATACGTTGTGATGATCATTTTACTCATTAGGTACGTGCATGAATTACTTTATTGAATTAATCGTTTATTATCTGTATTTATCATATTAATTCCATTGTTTTATTTAACAGTACATCGATCCTGAACGGTGCTGGTAACGGTATCCTATTCTTCCTCACTCCTCAGTGGGAAAAAATTCTCGAACTCGATGTAAGTACCTACCTGTATTATGTTTTTAATTTGACTACAACCATGTTGGTAGTGTTGGTACCTATCATGTTTATAAGAGAAAAATATGTATTTTTAACCAAATTATTTTAATTTCAGGTATGGTACGCTGCAGTCACTCAGCTATTCTTCTCCTTATCAGTGTGTACCGGAGCCCTTGTGATGTTCTCATCGTACAACGGGTTCAGGCAAAACGTATACAGGTAAGCGATAAAACGTTATCACGGAACTGGATGCCGGCATTAACAAATAATTTTTATAGATTAATGGATGGTAGGTATAACAAAATGATAAAAAATACCACGAAAGTGGCAGTGTTTTGGTGGGAAAAACCGGACGTTTCCGTTTAATGTTTTGAAACTGCATCTATTAGATAGTAATGTGTTGAGGGAAATATACGTTCCACCTTCAATTTTTATTTTCTTCTCACTTTCCATATTGGTATCAACAATTTAACAGCTGACAAATATTTTCATTGCATGTGAGACAACCAACATCCATCATCAATGTTTCGAGAAGTGTTCTTAATGCTGTTGTTATCAATATTCTCCTAGTACAGATGTACTCGTTTAAACTCGTTGTAGGTTTCTTTGATTACGATTAGCAAAAAAACATTAGCAGAGAAAGTAGTCTAAGTACATCTTAATTGCTGAGCAGAGAAGTCACAACTTAACTTTTCCGTTTTTCAGAGACGCCATGATCGTGACCACGTTAGACACCTTCACGAGTCTGTTGTCAGGCATCACCATTTTCGGCATCCTTGGCAACCTGGCGTACGAGCTCAACCAAGATGTGGCTGACGTCGTCGGCTCCGCTGGAACAGGACTGGCTTTCGTCTCATACCCAGATGCAATTGCCAAGACTTTCCTGCCTCAGGTAAACTATGTAGTTAAATAAAAGATAAGACAGTTGTTTAGATAAACAAAAATTGCAATGTTAAAGCCTTCCTATTTGATGATCCAGTGGTGAGAGAAAACTCTCTATTTGGAAAAAAATCCGTGTCTCGGGGAGGGCCGTTGTTAATCCGTATAGCTTCGGGTTACAATAGTAGAAAAAGATGCGCTTTAAATCGGATATAAGCGATTACGATTAACTGCTTAAAGTTTACAGTTTATCTTTAGTTTTTCAGTGAGTACAGTTAATAACTTTCAGATTTAAAAATTAAATTATTTTTAACTAGATAGGTCGGTCGTAACAGTTTCTATGTTTTCTATTACAGCTTTACTCCGTCCTCTTCTTCCTGATGATGTCGGTACTTGGAGTAGGCTCTGGGGTCGCGCTGCTGTCCACCATCAATACGGTGCTGATGGACTCCTTCCCAAGAATTCGTACTGTTTACATGTCAGCCATCTGCTGCACAGCTGGCTTCGCAATCGGCTTGATTTATGTCACACCGGTGAGTACGGACTATTCCCACCTTGTTTCCACTCCTAGTCCTGTTTAGTCAGGATATACAACTTGACCACCGAAGTTTGTCTCGGGAGAAAGTTAAACTGACATTGGCCCAGCAACGAAATTAATCATAGGAACATATGATGAGTTGAAGTAACTTTAAGTGGATGAATTGAATAATAGATGCTAGACCTCTGATGCGGTTTTAATGAAGTAGTCGAGGAAGAGGAGACTGTGTATCACCTTGTTAAATAATTAATTATGCAAAATATTAATAGTTTCTTAGTTAATTATAAGTTTAGAATGTTTGTTCAAGTAACTGGTTAGATTAATTTTGAATGGCTCAATGATGAAGGCCACTGTTTTATATGAATATAGATATTCATAAATTTATTACGGATTACTTACACGGATAGTCTGTTTACAAGCAATACCCGTTTTGCCTTAAAAAAATATCATAAAGCAAACAAAACTCATGTTTCAGGGAGGACAATTCATCTTGGAACTTGTGGACTACTACGGTGGAACGTTCTTGGCGCTGTTCAGTGCTATTGTTGAGATTATTGGAATCTTCTGGATTTACGGTAAATGTTTTGATATTACACTAAACTAGCTATTGGCTATTGCCATCAATATTGCGTGTTTACACAGTGATATCCAAATCGGTTTCCATTTGGTTAAACTACTGTATGGGTCTCGTAAGGCCTTTCTTTGATTTGAATTTTGATTTGACTTGATCGTTGTCTTTTCTATGTTTTTAGGTTTGGAAAACATCACCCTGGACATCGAATTCATGTTGGGCATCAAGACGTCGTTCTACTGGCGATGCTGCTGGGGCTTCATCACGCCCGCGCTCATGATCGTCGTCTTCGTGTACGCGCTGATCTCCTACGAGGCTCTGGAGTTCGGAGGATACTACATCTACCCTGATGCCGGATATGGTATGTAGACTTAAATCTTTTAAGATCCTTTACTTGCTTCATCATCAGGTTATTCAGTCTTCGCTGCAGGCGCACGACCTACTCAAAGTTATCAAAGGTTAATGGAGGATTTGGTTAGAGCCAAATGGAGGATTTGATTAATCATACTAATATGTATTTTATATTTAAGAGACAAACTTAGTCTCTTTGTGAGTTTAAAGGAAGTCATTTCTGGAACGAAACGAACTTTTTTGAAAACGATTTCATTGACTAGAGCCGTGGGTTTTATCAATTACGTTTTTTTTAGCTCAAATACTATTTTGGAAAAGCCGGATATGACCGGAAAGTTTTAACTTCTTTATCACTTTTTGTACCAGAGTAGGTATTTAATAAGTTACGGTCTGATTGGCGTCGTTAAAACGTTGTCTTTTTCTTGAGGAATGTTTTCATGCGCTCCTAGCGTGAGCTTTATAAGGTCAATATTGTGATTACAAACGGATCGTCACTGTGTTAACATTGTGTTGCTGATAATAAACTTATCTTATCTGACAATAATATCACCGAATATTATCATCAAAACGTGACTTTGTAGATAAGATGAAAGCTTCCAACAAAATAATACAATATTTATCATCTGGTAAAGCTACCGTCAGGCAACCTTATTATAGACTTAGTACCTACTACGTATGTCCTACCTAAACAATAGTTAGCTAGTTTTTATAATAGACTAGCGGCCGCCCGCGACTTCGTACGTGTGAATCCCGTTTTTCCCGCTAATTCCTGTTCCCGTGGGAATTTCGGGAATTCCTTTCTTAGTGCACCTCTACGGTACCTAAGCTACGTCCCTTCCAAATTTCAAGTGCCTACGTTTAGCCGTTTAGGCTGTGCGTTGATCTGTCAGTCAGTCAGTCAGTTTCTCCTTTTATATATTTAGATTCGTGTTTAACCATTTTTTATGCTTTATTTCAGTGGCCGGATACCTGATGCTCCTCGCGGGTATTGCCTTCGTGCCGATTTTCATGTTTATCACCATGTACAAAAACAGGACTGGAAATTGCACGGAGGTAACAAATGAAAATACACACAAATTATTAACTACACACCTAATAACCGCAGGTTATGCAGACGATTTCGTTAAATATGCACAAACTAGGTTTTCGTTTTAGTTTTTAGGTTTTCAGGTGCGATTGCGGTCAAATACCTGCCTTGTCTAGCATAAAAAAAAACGATTATGTTTTGCGTATAAATACCTACCTAACTATCTTGTATGTTTTTGATGCAGACCGCAAAGAAATCATTCCGACCAAAGAAGACCTGGGGTCCTCGGGATCCAGTGCTTCGGGAAGAGTGGAACATGTTCAAGCTGAACGCCCGAGCTGACCGGCAGATACAGGGCGCCTCCTTCTTCAGGCACATCTGGAACATCATGACGGGCGGCTACAGGCGCTGACACTAGTGTTATTCCAAAGAGTTTGTACATAGATAAATCGATAATTAAACACACGTCAATACTTTTTTATCGTGGAAAGCCTACAGGTCGATTGACTTCATTATCATTTGGTAGCAATATAAATTCAAATAGATAGGTACTAGCAGCGGACGGCCAAGTTATATTGCAGAAAACTGTTTCTTTACAAAATTAAACCTGTTCCAGTTTGCTATTTTGCTTTCAATATTGTGCCTAAATACTATCTATATGCTCTAACTACATTGTTGGTCAGTATATTTTGATTATTAAATAAGGTAAACAAACGTTTACATCATAGGTAATTTACGAAAAGTTGGCTCTACCTATTTATCGCACAGCTGTAGGTAAATTATTTTTTAACCCAAGCAAACTCTTACACAAGTGAGTTTAGCTTTAAAAAGATATTAAAATGACATTTTGTACTATCAAAAGTTCAAGACATCAGTTGCTGACCTCCTGACGTAGATAATATTAACAATGTGCCTAACATACTTAGAAAAATAAAATAATTACGAGTAGAGTAGGTATATTTTATGGCTGTGTGAAATGTCCTAGTTTTAGATAGATTATTTGTATTTAATAAGTCTATGTTGATCTTAATATAAATTATGTAAGCGATCAATTTATTTATGGCATTTTATAATTTTGTTAAAATGTTAAAATATCCAATTAAATATGATTTTTAAAATGTTATTTTGATTTTGTATCTCCTTATGGACACGTTAAGGTTTAAACCATCTTAGCATAATGTATTGCAAGATAATCTTTCATCTTACAGATCTAAAACCATGAAATGACTAAATTAGCATAGATGCTTCAAAGGAAACTTCCACTGTAGTCCAGTCAATGAATGCCTTAACGACGGTGTAGAGAGAAATCCGTGGAACACAATTTCTAACCTCGGGACTTTATTTAGCCTAGTTAGGTGGTGAACATAGCAAAAGTCCCCGCCCTTAGCCCTTGAGCCGGCGGGGAGAGGGGGGTTTAAAGGTACCACTTTTCGGTTTTTCGCTTAATCCTCGGAAACTATGCGTCCTAGTGACATGACTAATAAGAACCAAAAAAAAGCTTATTCAATTTGCTACAGGTGAGACCGTCAAGTTTTTCTATATATTGTATAGTTTTTGCGGCATCTGCTCTAGAAGGTCTGTAAAATTGGAAATTTTATTGTTGTCTTACATGTTCCTTTCAGGAGAAAATCGACTAAATCAACATTGAGCAAACACTATAGACATGCGGGAGCATGTTAAGCCTAGTTCCATGGAGGGGACTGCACCGTGCGTATATTTAGACGAACCAATTAGAGCCACTTTTGACTCCTCATCATTCAAAAACTACTGTGCATTAACACTTCAAATTTGGCTCATGTATTGAGACTTGCAAGATATACATCAGCTTCAAATTTCATAAATATACCTCAAACGGTTATTTAGGTATTGACGTTCAAAAATCGATATTTAGAGCACTAAAATCTATCTATCACATGTGAAATGTTAAAATTTACTGGTTTTTTATTTGTTCCTTTGTATTTACATAACTACCTTTCTGGATGCCAAATTTGAACCTTCGAGGTCATCTGGAAGTGGTTAGAATTTGGTCTATAGGTCAGACATGTAGATTTTTGGACGTCAATATCTAAAGAACCGTTTGAGGCATATTTATGAAATTTGAAACTGATGTATATCTTGCAAGTCTCAACACATGAGCCAAATTTGAAGTGTTAATGCACAGTAGTTTTTGAGTGATGAGGAGTCAAAAGTGGCTCAAAGTGATTCGTCTAAATATACGCACGGTGTAGTCCCCTCGCTGGAACTAGGCTTAACATGCTCCCGCATGTCTAGAATGATTGCTCAATGTTGATTTAGTCGATTTTCTCCTGATGGGAACATGTAAGACAAAAATAAAATTTCCAATATTACAGACCTTCTAGAGCAGATGCCGCGAAAACTATACAATTTATAGAAAAACTTGTCTATCTCATCTGTAGCAAATTGAATATGCTTTTTTTGGTTCAAAGTAGTAATGACAATAGGACGCATAGCTTCCGAGGATTAAGCGAAAAACCGAAAAGTGGCACCTTTAAACCCCCCTCTCCCCGCCGGCTCAAGGGCTTAGGGCGGGGACTTTTGCTATGTTCACCTCCTAACTAGTCTAAATAAAGTCCTGAAGTCAGAAATTGTGTTCTACAGTTTTCCATCTATAATGCTTTATTGACTGGACTACTGGGAAAGACCGCATCATTCTTATAATAATTATTACTTCCGCTGCGTATTGTTTAGCAACAATCTAGTGAGTATCTATGGAGTCAGGCATTAACTTAAACACATAATAGCTGTGTCCTACTTAAGTCACGGTGATGCGATAGAACAAGCACAGACGCTAACTGCTAAGGTATGTGAATGAAAATCCGCAACATAAGTAATCCAATGCGCATTTTAATTGTTATTGTTGTTATCTCACCGTTTATTCTTGCTGAATGAATTACCGTAGCACTATGTAGCACATTAGATACTCTACTATTCCGTCATTGTTTCACTTCATGTAAAACAAAGTGTTACAAGGTTTTGTTTTTCATACATTTTTTTAAAATTAAACATATTTAGTAATTTAATTTTTGTTTTATTGATGTTAACATAATATGCTTTTGGTTAAGTGACATAGGTCTTGCAATCAAAACACCTGTCTGCATCTAGTAACAAGGTTGGACGAACATTAATTGATAGCTATTGTATCTATCAGTGATTAATATTAATTTCAAGAAGTATTGTTCCATGATATGGATCTAATACGCGATATAATGATAAATACGTGTGAGAAGGCTCCTTTCGTGGAGTCACCGGCGCGAGTGCCGCCTGATAGTATATTCAATATAAAACCTGCGCGCTGTGCGCTCGGCTTCTCAATACCTCGGCAGCGGGGCGGTCTCCACAGAAAACAAACAATTCAAAAACATATGAGAGTGCATTGAAGACTACCGGTAACCATGGTATGTACGAACAATAAACACTTTTAGTAATGCCTATTAAAGTGTACCAATAAATACAATCAAATACAGTTATATGACATAATACCTAATCTAAAGTTCCAGTTATTTGAATGTAGAACATTCCTCTGAATCAAAGTTGTTTGTATAGCAACACATTTGGAACATGTGGAACATTTTTATAGGTGTTAATTGTATTGAAGTTGCGATATAGTTTATTATTATTAAATATATACTTTTGAGATCAGGTAAAACTTATTGGTTGGCGTATCTTCTTAGAATAAAACAAAACACGGATAACTAAGTAAATAGAGTGTGTAATTTTTAAGCGATGGCCTGCAGTGAAATCTACAGCTTAAGCCGAAAGATTTAGTCACCGAGAGTAGACAGCTTATTTTTTTCTACGAAACTTTACAAGTTACTATTATCCGTTGTAAATAGTTTTCGATCCGTTGTAAATAGTGATCAGAATAAATGAGAGGACTAGCCTCTCATTTATTCTGATCACGTTTATCAAACGCACGAACTGTCAAACGGGAAAGTTAAAATAATTGATAAGAGTTCTGAAATTACCCAATTTTCTTAATTTTTCTTTTCGTAACATTGTTTTACAAGATATTAAAAAACTTTAAAAAAATTATGGACTTGTACGATTTGTCTTAAGCCCAACCTCCGGTGTCAGTGCGACGTGCTAATTTTGAGACGCTCTGTATCACCAAGTCTAGATTATAAGCTGTATACCTATGAAAATTCTGAAACCATAGCAAACTGTAAAAAATCATTACAGGACTATTTTGATGGTATACAATTGTTAAATAATTATAAACATTCATCATGATTTACTCATACTATGACCGTGCTTCATAATATGAACTGGCAATTTCACAACTAAAAGTTCAGTAAGTATGTGATACGAACAGTAGTTTTGCAGTTTTGCAGTTTTGCACCAATCAAAAATTATAACGCCATGTACCATGATACATTTCATATTACGAGTAGGTATATGACATCGCACCTAATTTTGTTCAGAAGGATTAACAACTAACGAAACATTACAATCAGGCAATACATCTTATCTGTTTTTGTCATACTAAACAAACAGATTATGGGAATTTTCCTGGTAATAATAGTTTAGTAAATTACGCTATAGTAGACCTACCGAAACCTCCACATCTATCTATTATATTATATTATCTATACCTACTAATCAAAGGACAAACCCATGAGTAGCTAGCCTAATTAGTTTGAGCGGCGATCTTTCAATCAAGATAAATAACTTATAATCATAACTCGAAATTCAGACAGCTTCTTTATGCAAACTTGTTCACTGACGATTTCGATAAGGATGGTTGTTGATAAAATTACTTAACTATTCCAGTTAACTAAATATTAATAGTTAAAGTAACTAACATAGTACATACATTATATCATACTTAGTAGTTTTCCTTCAAAGGAAAACATTGGAAATGGTGGTATTCACGAAGGATAAAAAAAACTTTCCGAGAACTTGAGGTCAGAGTTTCTTAGAACATATAAGACCAGAAAATCCTGCTTATTACGTTAAGAATGAGTCGTACTTAAACTATTTTCAAATAAAAATGGGTCATCACAATCACAATTAAATGTTTTTATCTTAAGTGGTACTCTCTATTAAATAATTCATTATTTGGTTCGACTGGAGTGCTTTACACAATCAAAGTTCAAGTGTTTGCTTCAACAATATGGCCTAGTTATTACAAACTAAATTGCATACCTACTTAGAATATCATTTTCAAGGCCTAACTATTATAGAACCGCCAATCACGTACCTACTTGAACCTGTGCTTGAATTTTGAGTATTGTTTCATAATACAGCTTGTAAATGATAGGCGAGCGAATGTGCAAAATTAAATTTAGAGTATCAACCGGCTTTACCTAGTTATAAATTAATTACAGTCATACAGGGTGATACTGAAAGATTTTTTTGCTCTACTATCGGCCGCTCTCGATCATGTTATCTAAAAGAGAGTAAGAAAAGCTTTAGTACCTAAGCTGCTTGACAAATACGAACTATCTATGATACAGCTTTTAAAATAAAGTTATCCTTTGTAATTTACGAGAGACTAAAAATTACAACTTTAGAACATCTTCTTCATCAACTTATTGAGAGAAACATAAATAGGTTTTTGAAAAGATTTTGTCAATAATTCCGGAATGATGAAAGATACCAATACTAGCACTATTGGTGCCCTTTGTATAGTTAACTTAATTTGTTTTAATCAGTCTTTGACAACCTGTATGTTTACAATCAAAATGATACGCAATTCAATTAAAAGGTAATTTTGATATTAATCTTAAGATAGTGAATAGTAATCAATAACAGATTAGATTAACTTAATAAGGTTTAAGGATACTTATCTGTCATCTATGTATTTTATATACCGAATGTACCGTCGACAGCATATCAGACAATTTGATTGTTAATGCAAAATAGCGCCTAATACAACTGCATAAAATACAATTTTGTTTAGCTTGATGTGCTGTTTATAATGACACACTTTATGTATGTACTCGTTTAAATGCATATACAGGGTGTTAGGTAAATGGGTATATGAGCCGACACAGCCCATGTTAACATGGGCATATAAATGGTATGGTGAAGTTAGAAATTTGATATCATCATTTAATTTTTTTTAATTTTCATACAAAACAAATTTTATAAAATCCGATTTGTATGAAAATTAAAATAATCAAAATGAAGATATCAATTTTCTGATTTCACCATACCATTTATATGTCCATGTTAACATGGGCTAGTGTCGGCTCATATACCCATTGTCCAGTCAATAAAGCATTATAGATGGAAATCCGTGGAACACAATTTATACACCTAAATAACCGTTTGAGGTATATTTATGAAATTTGAAGCTGATGTTTATCTTGCAAGTCTCAACACATGAGCCTAATTTGAAGTGTTAATGCACAGTGCTTTTTGAGTGATGAGGAGTCAAAAGTGGCTCCAATTAGTTCGTCTAAATATACGCACGATGCAGTCCCCTCCCTGGAACTAGGCTTAACATGCTCCCGCATGTCTATAATGTTTGCTTAATGTTGATTTAGTCGATTTTCTCCTGATGGGAACATGTAAGACAAAATTAAAATTTCCAATATTACAGACCTTCTAGAGCAGATGCCGCGAAAACTATACGAGTTAAAGAAAAACTTGATTGTCTCACCTGTAGCAAATTGAATAAGCTTTTTTTTGGTTCATAGTAGCCATGTCACTAGGACGCATAGTTTCCGAGGATTAAGCGCAAAACCTAAAAGTGGTACCTTTAAACCCCCCTCTCCCCGCCGGCTCAAGGGCTAAGGGTGGGGACTTTTACTGTGTTCTCCTCCTAACTAGTCTAAATAAAGTCCCGAGGTCAGAAATTGTGTTCCAAGGATTTCTTTCTACACCGTCGTTAAAGCATTCATTGACTGGACTAATAGCAAGGTGGTATTATTGCTTCAATAAACATAGGTAGCATAATAAGCTAAATAACTAAATATATTATACTAATTTTTGTGACTTATAGAGTGGTGAGAACAACAATGGATTCACAATGGAAGATCCTCCGCCAACAACGTCGGCTGACTCAACGTGGATCCCTGACTCTACACCGCCCTTAACTACGGCACCCTCAGGTCCGGCACCTGAGTACTCGAAAATGAAATGGTCAACGAATGGTCATGATCAACCAATGTCACCTCCACCTATCATAAAAGTACCGTTAGAACAATCTGAGACAGCAAAACAAGTAAGTTTGGGATGTTCTCTTTGGAATTTCAAACCTAATTAGTTTGCTAAATGTTAATAATATGTTGTTTATGAAAACAATATTAAATAATTATATGAAAACTGTGGCAATATGTAGCTCTACCAGATTGAAGCACCAGATACAACAGTGCATGTGTATGATACAATTAAAAATATCAACGTATAAATTCGAAGTATTAATCGGAGACGAATCGTTAACATAACTCAACTTATGACATTTGTTTGAAACAGGATGCTGATGCAGAAAAAGCAGAACCACAGCGAGCGATGTGGGATAACCAGATCGAATTTCTTATGTCGTGTATCGCCACTTCAGTGGGCCTTGGCAACGTCTGGCGATTCCCATTCGTCGCTTACAAAAATGGCGGAGGGGCTTTTCTCATTCCTTATATTATAGTCCTGTTTCTAGTCGGAAAACCTATGTACTACTTAGAATGTATTGTGGGACAATTCAGTTCAAGAAATTCTGTAAAAGTTTGGTCACTGTCACCTGCAATGAGAGGTACGTACAAAAATTGCTCAGGGTTCTTTGAGTAGAACGCTGATTGCAGGCTTTATGTTAAAAAAACTTGTTTGGATAATTATTTATGAAAATACAATTTCTTTGCAGGTATAGGCTACGCGCAAGCACTCAGTTGCAGCTACATCGTGACCTACTACGTGTCCATCGTAGGACTGTGCTTGTATTACCTGGCAATGAGCTTCCAGGCGGAGCTGCCCTGGTCGAAATGTGATCCTGAGTGGGCCAACTGTGTGCCATCAGCCCCCAACCACGACATCATTACAACAAACGAAAGCAGAAGTAGCGCTGAACTTTACTTTGTGTAAGTTCTGAAACGAAATATCTATGAAAAAATTATATTTGATGATATAAAAAATATTCATTTATTTTTAAATTTTAGTTTTTAAGTAATTTTAAGTTAATGTAGGTATTATTATAAAATTATTTCTGTTAAAAAAATAAATGGATTCATTTATTATTATTAATTTAACTTATTTTTATCTATTTTCAGTCATACGGTTCTGCAACAAAACAAGGGCCTGGAAGAAGGACTTGGTTAGTGTCTATAGATTTATATTATCCTATTTGTTAATACAAATATTAAAGGAACTTCGAGACAAAATATTTACGTACCTATAAGTTAATAAATTTTACAGAGCGATTGATGCATGAGTGCATTTTTTACTTATTTTTACTAATATTTCGATACTAATAAAAAAATCTTAAATAGGTACATAATAATACGTGTAATAAAAATTACATTGGAACTTATTATTATAGCTGAAAAGCTAATTTTAATTAGTGTTGTGTTAAATTACAGGAGCTCCTGTATGGTATTTGGCGTTATGCCTTTTCGCGTCTTGGGTCATCATCTTCGTGATTGTAGCTCGAGGAGTCAAGAGTTCTGGAAAAGCTGCTTACTTCCTTGCCATATTTCCATATGTGGTTATGCTCATCTTACTCATCACGTTAGTACTGAGATATTTATTTGTGACTTGTTAGATTAGGTATTTTGTTTATGTTTTAGTCTAACACTACCATTACTATTATTTCAGTACATTATTACTGAATGGCGCTGGTAAAGGAATCCTCTTTTTCATTACACCGCAATGGGATAAACTTCTAAAACTTGAGGTAAATGTTAAAAATATTAAAGCTCTATTAAGCTTAACAATTTCTACCGTTGAAAATATCTTTGCGATTTGATTTAAATTTTGACTTAAAACTACACTTGCGAGCAAAAGTATGGAATCACTTACATGAAGTTGTTTCCACGCGATCTTGTGTACTAACCAATTTGTTAGNTTGACATTTGGCACGAAAATTTAATAAAGTTTTCGGTTTTTTCGATCAACTCCCAAGTTTTATCAAACTTTTATAAAACTTGGGATTGTATGTTCTGGATTCTGTACCTCTTACCCTGTACTCTGCAATAAGCTCTTACGACGACCCGGCTAGTTACATCGGATACTAATTATGTCCATGACGAAGGAGAACAGACCGCCTAAAAGGCAACGATCAGANAATGCACACATTGCACACGCGTCGCACAAATATATCAAGCTCATAATACGTGGCAGTTCTGAAAATGCGAATACCCACTCTTCCCGGATTGCCCCACTTAAAGTACACGACTTTCCCCTTTCGCTTATTCCCCATTAGTACAGAAATAGTTGTATTTTATTCCTATACGCAATAATAACGGTAATTAAATTAAATATTAGCCAACGATATCGTTGAATTAAAAAAATAAAAAGGACATGCAATATTTTCATCTTAAACATTTGGGTACCGAAAATCGCTACTCCCACAACTATTCCTTAGTTACCTATGTACACACGGCCACACTGTTAACTATCCATTTCCGTTTTTGCTCTCGCTTTTATCAAATGGTGATTCTTTGCGATATAACGAGACGACATGACAGGCAATGGATAGTTAATACTGTTGCCGGCGATGGTATGTTATATTGTAGAGAAAACTTTTGCAATTATTTGAACAATTCTTTATTATAATTGATTACACTTTCCTATCAAGATAAATGTGATTAATTTCTTACTTTTACCTCGACTGTCGGTAATTATGAATAATTTTCTATTTATCACATTTACCGTAACACACAGACAAAACAGGCACGTGTAATAAGTCCTCGGAGATTATACATAAACGGTCTTATTCATAATAAAATGCTAATATAGGTTTAAAACCTACATTAGCTAAAACGTTTGATAGGCTTAAAACACTCTTATAAACCTCTGATAANCGAGGGTCGATTTTAAGGTTGGTGAAGCTCAGATTACCTGTCTCTGTGTTGCGAGGACTGATCTACCTTTCATCAATTTTCTATTATAAAAAACCTATACAGTCCACTTTCAAATCAAATTCCCTGAACCAGCGTAATAAACGCAATTTTCAGTGCGACATACGCACACAAATTTCAAGCCCTTAAAATTTTAAACTAGGTAATGAAAAAAATCATCCCCACTTTACATGGAGGGGAGCTACCCTAAAAAAATTTGTTTTTTTTTTTCAAAATTTTATTTTATCGTTTTGTCGGCGTGATTAATATACATACCTCCACAAAATAACAGCTGTCTATTGTGAATAGTTTCCAAGCAAAACCTCGGACAGACCGACAGACATATCGAAACTATACTAAACATCAAATAAACCGCACCATCCGCGACGCGAATTTTAAAGATTTTCTTCTGACACAATCACAGTGCCCCAACTATATTTGTGTTATTTGAAAGCCCAATAAATATCCTTAAACGGTCTTATTCATAATAAAATGCTAATATAGGTTTAAAACCTACATTAGCTAAAACGTTTGATAGGCTTAAAACACTCTTATAAACCTCTGATAAAAAACGTTATTCATAATCGTTTATAAACCTTTGATAGCTAAAACAGAGTTTAATATTTTCTTTCCANAATTCCAGTCACCAAGCCGCCAGGAAAAAAAATCCCTTTCTTGCAAGTTATATTACAAATATGTTATAGGCATAAATAATTAGGTAATTTCATCGTCTAAATAGTTAGTTGAGTAAATATTTCTATTAATATAGTATTTAAGAATTCTATCAACATAAGTCCACACAGGTTTTCTAAATTTCCACTTTAGCGTCAGTTTACAAGCTGATTTTTTTATAAAAATACTATTTATATTCTTAGATTTAAGCATTTTACAATAAGAAATCACAAATTCAAAGAACGTGACATACCCAAAAATCAAAGTGATTTTTACACCATTATTCTTCTTTAATTCAACATAAAAATAGCTTAATACCTATAATAAAATAACATCTTCTTTTAAATATTTACTTTGAAACGATATTATAATTAATTCATTGTTATTGTTTTGCCATAAACATTTGAAAACTATTAAAAAACGCCGCGCGCGAATCATTTCCAATGATGCCCCTTGAAACGCCGCGCTTCGCGTAAACGCTCTTAAAGCTTCATCTTTATCCCAACTAATATTATAAATGCGAAAGTAACTCTGTCTGTCTGTCTGTCTGTCTGTCTGTCTGTCTGTCTGTCTTTCTGTCTGTCTGTCTGTCTGTTACGCTTTCCCGCTTAAACCTCGCAACCGATTTTGATGAAATTTGGCATAGAGATAGTTTGAGTCCCGGGAAAGAACATAGGATAGTTTTTATCCCGGTTTTTGAAACAGGGACGCGCGCGATAAAGTTTTTCTGTGACAGACAAAATTCCACGCGGGCGAAGCCGCGGGCGGAAAGCTAGTGTTTTAATAAAGAGATGAAGTTTTCACTGTGTTAAATAATCCCAACTAATATTATAAATGCGAAAGTAACTCTGTCTGTCTGTCTGTCTGTCTGTTACGCTTTCCCGCTTAAACCTCGCAACCGATTTTGATGAAATTTGGCATAGAGATAGTTTGAGTCCCGGGAAAGAACATAGGATAGTTTTTATCCCGGTTTTTGAAACAGGGACGCGCGCGATAAAGTTTTTCTGTGACAGACAAAATTCCACGCGGGCGAAGCCGCGGGCGGAAAGCTAGTATACAATATATTACGATTTTGCCTAACTACCTGCATTAGTAATCACACTCATCAAGAGAATAAATACGAAGTTTTATTAAAATCGGATCATTATTCACGGAAATACAATTCAATAAACAAAGCAATCCGGAAAAAAATCACACTACGGAGAAAATTGAGTTTTGCGCATAAGCTTTCCTAGTTAAATAAACAATAAATAAATCTTTATTTTCATTAACAAAGGTATTGATCGATGCCTCTTTTTTTGGAATATTATTATGTGCTTGATTTTATACAATACTTTACTTTACTTTTGCTTAAAAGTTTGTTATTTTATTGCTAGCTTATTATTTTGTTTTAAAAGAGATGTTTGCTGTTTATCTTTAGTTTTGTTATGAAGACTCTTTCCTTGGTAAACATTTTACATTATAGGTTTAAGATCCAGCCTGCCAATTAAATAATAATGCCACTCAGTAGGTATAACATGGCACGCGCGAGTTGCAGCAGCGATGCATCTTCCCAGGAGCTCCACTTCCGCGGACCAAATTGTGTCTGAATATATTGTCTGGGGCACAGTGGAAAATAGTTCAGTATTATACTGTAATTTTTATTAATTCGAAACACCAAAAGTATCATAACGAAATAAAATGTGTAGGAAAAAAGATAAATTTCGTTCGTCGTTTCACAACCAAACATAACCAAAGTCCTGTAAAAGTGAGTAAGTTATAAGAGCTATCACTACATAGATAAAAGATTGGTCTTAGGTAAAAGACTTAGGCTACATTGTCTAAGAAAATAAAAGAGTGAAATATTTTTAAATTTTATGGATTTTAAAGAATCTAAAAGTGCACTCTTGTACCTAAGTAAGAAATTAAGAATAGAATTACGACCGTGCTTTGACGCATTATAAAGACTCTGTGATGTATAGTGTTAATGAAAATTGCACTTTTATATTACCATACCACGGACGGATTTCTATTTCACAGTGTTTATACTTAAAATGGCTCACAGTTGTTCAACAAAATTATCAAATGTTTTATTACTGAAATAAAGAAATCTCACTAAAAATATACCACGAACATTTACTACCAATGCAACCTCTGCACTGTGGCGTCGGTTTCTCCCTGACGCTAGATTTCAGTGCTAATTTTGTTCCTAGATTTATAGCTCCAGGCAGATGCTTCTGATTACAGAATAATGTTTTCAGAATTTTAGTTTATGTGGAAAAAGAAGGAAGCTTCAAGGAAAATAATTGAAAGTTTAATTTTTTTCTCTTTATGTTCTGTGTAGCTTCTATGACAATCTCACTTGTCAATTAAGTAAATAATATTTGAGTACAGCAGTGGACCAGTTCCAGCTTACCATTACCGATTTTTCTCTCACTCTCATCAAATGGCGATTCTTTGCGATAGAACGAGATGACATGGCCGGAATGGGTAGATATATGGCCCATTTATGAAATCAACATTGAAAGTTGTGCAAAATTGCACATTTTTGTAAATAATAAAACTTAATCAAACCTATTAATATAAATTAGTATCATTTATTTGTAACAGAGCAACGAGCCACTCTGTGAGATGTTCACCCATTCACGAACCAAATGTCATACATTTTACCTATCTGAACGTTACATTACATAGAAACGCTCTAGTCTTTAGTCACCCTTATGTCAACAACAAAGGCAAAAGATAGCGAAAAAAAATACACACAATGCCACCTACAGTGGAATGGCTGAAACACGACGCGTACCATTGAAAGTAATTCAAATATCTTCCCAAAGATGGCGTTGGCTTGTTTAGCAACAATGTGGTGCAAAAATTATTCAATAGATGGAGTTATAACTGAATAATAAGTTAGAGTTTTGAGTGTTCTTCGTAACTTCATTTTGCTAAAATTTTTCAGTCTCCCCAAATTGTCTGGAAACATTTTAAATAACAAATAAAAGCTGAAATTAAATGATGATAAGAATCACTTACCCGGTGGAGGATTGAACCTCCTTTTCATGTACTCCAGAACCTTTTCACGAATCCCTCGCTTCTTTTGTTCGCCTTTCTCGTCCGCATTCTGTGACAATACAAACCAAATTGAAACATAACAAATCTTAGAAATGTATAGCTTTTCATTCCCATCGACACTATTACCATAACTAAATATATGCTGTTGCTTTAGTGTCTAACGCATGATGTTTTCACCCATAATTAAGTTTGCATTTAACAAGTGTCATTTTTTATAGTTACTTTTGTGAAGCCTCAATGTAACCTTGTTGGTGTTCAAATAAATATCCTTTTAAATAAAGATAGGACAACTCTAACTGGAAAATGGATCAATCTATTTTCAACATAGAATGTTAGAATGTTCAAATATAATAATATCCCAAAATGTACAGAAATAATTATATTATTATGTACTTTTTTTGTCACTAACGGTCTTATTCATAATAAAATGCTAATATAGGTTTAAAACCTACATTAGCTAAAACGTTTGATAGGCTTAAAACACTCTTATAAACCTCTGATAAAAAACGTTATTCATAATCGNATGCCCATTTGGCGCGGATTGAGGACACTAATCGCCTTAATGAGTTGTTTGTTAGTAACGATTCTACACTAAAAGTAATATTTATTGAACATTAATGTAGGTAACTACTTCGTGAACAGGTGTGAGGCGTGAGCTCTAAACATATTTATTGTTTTGTAAAAGCCACGAAGTAGATTTAACTAAATTGCTTATTTTACTTTATTATTAAGTAAATTTAATTTTGTTTGCATTAGTCATATTTTTGCTGTCATAAAGGTTTTTTAAAAATCCTCTTTCCTAAGTCCTAATACGAATATAATCTTGAAATTACATGTAGCTTAGAGAAAAATTCATTCCAGAAGAAACAAACAGCTCAAACTACTAAACTTATTTCACTATCGCCATCCCTTTTCTTAAACTATTTTTTATTTATTCGGATTTGGCCATTTTAACATTACTTGTATTTACTTAACTACTACTTGTATGTACTTGGTTCTTGTAATACCTAATGAATCTTACATTTATTATGAACTAGCGGCCGCCCGCGACTTCGTACGCGTGGACCCCGTTTTACCCCGTTTTAACAAATGGTACACTGTGATTCAATCATAAATTATAGCCTATATGTTATTCTGGGTTATAAACAATAATACTGTAAAGTTTGGTCGAATTCCATACATAGATCTAATTAATAAAGTACATAACACGTCAGTCTGACGTGTAGTAGATTTGCCTCTTTACCAAGAGCGACATAAATTTTTTTGCAAAGTCATCATCAACTTGAGGAAGTAGGACATTTAACCGAATGTGGAGTGTGATGCAATGGACTGTGACCACACGTTTGTTTACTGCAGCCTTTTGAAAGCGACGCGTTCAGGTTGGGGCTATGTTTATTTACTACACAATATAAAGATGTTCTAAAGCACTTTATTTTATTTTATTTATTAGGACAACTAACAAGACAAACACGCATACATGAAAATGATTTATTATAACTAAAAGTGATTCTTAAAATACTGTGTAAACTCTTTATAATGTCACTAAATTCCACGACAAACTACCTTGTTTTCTATCCGCTCTACCGTGTGTCTAGATTTAAATAAGTGCTGTTAAAGAGGTTAGAAGTTTCCATTTATGCAGAAAAAATGATTACACTCTAACGTGTACTGTAAGGAAAATTTGATTGATTATCCGCATAATTACATAGTGTTACCTACTGAAATCATTCAAAGATCCTACCTACTACTAACTGCGTATAACGAGAGAACGGAGGTCACTCGTCGCCTGCTCTACGTAAACGAAGTTGACCGATTTTGGTTTGGCACAACTCGTATATGCCGAATCCGCGATTTGCTGAATTTAAATATTCTTATGCCCGTTTTCACCATCAATCAATATTTTTTTTTTACATAGGAGTCACTTACAAATTAGGGATCATCATTATTGGTCTCACTCGGAAGTCTAGTCTAGGATCTAGTTTGTGAAGTTCAATCCCTAATCATATGTGGTTGGCTGTAATGTAACATAATCCAGCTCACCTCGCCTCTCGCGCACGTTTAGCTAAGTCTGCGCGAGCGCAACTTTCTCCTGCGCGCGGCCTCGTCTCAATGAAACACATCGCTGTTGTCCTAAACCGCGAGGATTTCATGTGGGTTACTTTTATATGCTGTTAAATATAGTAGCCTCTCACTCGGTGGACCGACGATCTGGTGAAGGTCGCGGGAAGCAACTGGATGCGGACAGCGCAGGGCTTGACTTCTAGATGTTGAGGAAATCCTTAGGCTGCTGTGGACACCTTTTGGTTAAAACGAATGCTGTTAGTTGTACATAATAATGACTCAACATTTAGTAATGTGACTTTATTTATTAGAATGTAAGCTAATATTAGGTTACTTTTGCTAACCGAAAGATGTAGAGCCAGTCACAAGATTACATTCTCTAAAAGTCGTTGGTTTAATATTCGCATATTATATGGAAGTCAACCATGCAAAGCAACGCCGACACAGATAGGCAGGGAGAAGGACCCACAAATGATGATGAATTAGCCCAATCATGTCATCATCCGACCCTCTTACTATGGCCATGTATTGTATTAGTAGCTCCCAGGATACCGGCAACGCATGCCGCATCCTCCGAGGGGAAAAATAATATTAATTTAATTGAGAATAAGTTGCATCAATATTCTTATGCCCGTTTCACCATCAATCCCTAATTTTTAAGTGACCTCTATGGTAACACATAATAGGAATTTTGTTTTCAAAGGGGTCACTTAAAAATTAGGGATTGATGGTGAAAACGGGAATTATTCGAATAAATTCAAATTCTATAAACGTATGGCACCTCCTTCCATCAGAAAATTGGTGTGGTGATTCTTTAAAACCTTCATCTCCTTTGACAAGCGTCATAGAGTGGCACTGTGCCACTAGAAGGCCTAAATAAAATAGTTTATTTTGGGGCTATACAGCCAGGAAATCCTACAGCACTAATGTAACCTCAATTTAGTACAAATACCTCAATTCATTACTCTTAACGTGAACTCGTTTATTATCTGTTTGCATTGAAAAAGTTTCGGCGGCAGTGCAGCAATTAACATTGGCATGACATTGGTTACAAAGGCATTACATAAAAACTTGATTACCTTTTTAAATTATTTTATGTTTCCGTAGTGTGGTGTCTAAAAAAGTTATTACCAATTTGCGAATTAATCAGCTAATCTTATCTGCTTACTCGTTTTTTTGTCTGTGAACACATCTTTTTCTAGTTTATGTTTCACAACTTAATTTCGCTGTGAAAGCTAATTTAAAATTACCGAAAAATAACCGCTTCAAAGTAGTTAAGCTTGTGTATTTTAACTAGATATTGGATTGGGAAATAAAGTGATACATTATTTTGCCGTAATCAGCTTAAATAGGCTGCATTTGGGGCAGAGGTCATTGTGATAGTGTCTAATTAAGTAACTTAAATTACTCTAAATTAACCAACTTAATAGATGTGTCCCTAATAACTTTGATAAACTAAATAACAAACTAAAGAGTCAACCTTTTGTATAATAAATAGCACCTGTTTCAACACATATTGTATTTAATTGCGACTTCAAAATTGTCAAGCAGTATGTCTTGTTGTCAGTATGTTATGTATTTAAAATTCGGTAAGTATTTTGCCAACTCCTGAAAATGTTCTCTTGACCATACGATTATGTAGTGCTAAAACTTAAACAGTTATCTAAAAGATACATATCAATGGCCTCATTTATTAATGATTTATGTAAATTATACATAACAACTATTGTTTTGTTTTTTATCGGTAAATTAGCTTTCCGCCCGCGGCTTCGCCCGCGTGGATTTTTGTCTGTCACAGAAAAACTTTATCGCGCGCGTCCCTGTTTCAAAAACCGGGATAAAAACTATCCTATGTTCTTTCCCGGGACTCAAACTATCTCTATGCCAAATTTCATCAAAATCGGTTGCGAGGTTGAAGCGGGAAAGCGTAACAGACAGACAGACAGACAGACAGAGTTACTTTCGCATTTATAATATTAGTTTGGATTGTCAATACTCTTTGAACTCGTGATAAGACGAGTTTTTTTTTAATTTAGATCATAGGTAGATCGCTGTTAGAGTTCCCAACATATTGTTTAGAACTGTGTCAATAGAATAGGGAACTGAAAAAAATATCGCGTTTTAACTGTTAACAAAAAATATTTCAGTTTTATCTTGATAAATAGTAGTTTAAGATAAACTCTAACCATAGCGAAAATGTTTGGCCAACTGCCTATGTCGAGGTATTGTGTTCCAACATAATGTATTCAAGACCTTGTGATATTGACCTGCATTGTTTTAACTATTCCAATCGGTCAATGTTTCGTATTTGAACATAATTATGTTAATTAAGTTGCATACAGCACCTACCTTCTCTACTTTATTTACTATGGCGGCTATACAAAGATGAAGAAACTTCTGGTGACAAACCAACTCATAACTACATTTTTCATATCTTATCCTATTATCTAAACTTAAGTTATTTAAGTGCTCTATTCCAGGAGTACACTGAGGTAACTTTTGAGGTAGAGGGTGTTGCGCGCTTGATTCACGGCTTTTTCGTAGTCACACTACGGCTTTACGTCCTTCTATAGATGACCCACGCTGAACTGTCCCACCAAACTCAATGACAGGGGGGCGCTACCATCGTTCAACTATATGGTTTCCAACATAGTAAAAATCGGAACCAGCGATCCGGTATAGACGGTGGCGCCCCGCTGTCAATGTCATGCACAGGACAGTTCAGTAAAATCAAAAAATCAAAATAAACACCGGTCCACTGCGCTTTATTTTTTTAGTTGTAATCTTTAAAAATACCGTGATAGGGGAAACGGTTATTGTGATACTTTTGTCAGGGTCAGATAATATTATCTGCCTCATTGACTAAAACCAATGGACAATAATAAGCATATATTTTTGTTTCTTCTTCTCTACATAAGGAAGTTTCAAATTATGGGTAGGTATGGGTGTACCTGGTTTGTCATCCCAAGATGTATCTCCTCGATAGCTATTGAAGTATTGAAGTCTCGTGATTGTAAAACAATATGATGAATCGTGTCTCGTACGCGTGACTTTTCGGATGTTGTTCCAGAAGTCACGTGATGTTATACAACGGACAACGATGCAGCGTACAATGGCGGACGCGCTGTTTATCAATAGACGCACGTCGTGTTGTAACTTTCGCGACACAAAACAATATATTTGGCGGTTCACGATTTAAATAAACAACATAGTAATGCTAGATGGCTCTAGCTCAGGTGGTTTTGAAAACACTTGCTTTATGAATTGACCAGATGATGGAAAATGTCTGTCCTAGTCTCCTAATTGCTTATAAGACAGGCCCCCTTAATTGATATTTATTGTCCGTGGTGCATATCTTTTCTTAGAGGTTATTAAACCTTTGTCATCCGCTTTGCAATAGAGGGAAGTCGAACCTTAATTTCGAACTCCTCCTATGTTCTTCTGATTCCCGCAACGAAATTATCGTTGCGGGTCCAATGACAGTTTAACTTTCCCCCGGGACAAACTTGACCTTCATTGGTTGGGTTTTTATGGAGGTCAAGCTATAGATCCTGGCTACACAGGAGTTGCAGGCTTGCAACGGTGGGAATAGTCCAGTTTTAGTCTCCTAATTGTAGGTAGAGTCTCTTGTTTCATGCTGGATTTCATCCAATACTTTTAGTGATTGTTTTACCTTCTATTTGGTTTCGGAATTTGTAACATTTATATAAATTAACCGGATTTTCTGAGAAGAATTGACTAATATTCACGTTGCTCGATGTCGCGACTCGGGAGATGTGACATTTTGTGGAAGGCTCGGTCCATGCCTGCGCCTTGTCAGCTCTATGTTACCTTCATTCAGTCTGAACCAGAATCCAGAATGTACTGGTTCATTGGTTACTGGTGATGTCAGTTACCACAACCCTCATGATAGAATTTGAAGAAGGTTTTAGCGTTTTTCTCTCCCGGTGCATTAGGATAGGAGCTCGTTTCCTATAGTTGCATTATCAAATAGACTGATTAGTGCTGTTTTACTAATTACTAGCTAGTTGTAACTTAGTCTGCCTGCACAAGATTTCGTTAATGTCGGGCAGGATTTTCTACCATTACAGTTAGAATGTTTCCGAGAGCTAAAAATTTTTTTCCAGAGAAATATCGCAATTTTTTAAGAATGTGGAACTCTTACGAATCAATGTTCACGCGCCGATAATGCCTAAATTATGCGGTGTTCGTAAGTCCGTCTCCTGATTTGAATTATTTTCATAATTTTGTCTCCATTACAGTTTTGTAATCGCAAAAGTATTATCTTTCTGTGATAAAATGTTCGATCAATAATGGCGTTGACACCCTTTGTATGTTGTAGCTATATCGTATGTTCTGAAGAAGCCATGTGATGTGATCGTGAACTCCATAAAAATGCACATATTAATTGAATAATTAAAACTTTTTACGGTCTTATTCATAATAAAATGCTAATATAGGTTTAAAACCTACATTAGCTAAAACGTTTGATAGGCTTAAAACACTCTTATAAACCTCTGATAAAAAACGTTATTCATAATCGTTTATAAACCTTTGATAGCTAAAACAGAGTTTAATATTTTCTTTCCACAGACTATACAAAAAGAATGAACGAAAACAGCTTTTTTGGTGATTTAACTTGATGGACCATGTAAAATCATAGAAAAATCGCAGAAAAAAAAAACAAAAAATTGGCAGCTGTGACGTTTTACTTACTGACATTGACATTTGGCACGAAAATTTAATAAAGTTTTCGGTTTTTTCGATCAACTCCCAAGTTTNCACCATCTTCTCCGTCTGCACCGGTGGCGGTTCAATTCCAGTCACCAAGCCGCCAGGAAAAAATCCTTTCTTGCAAGACACATAACCCCAAAAGTAGTTTATCTGAAAGATAAAAGGTTCCTAAAAGGCATGATCTTTATGGGTAAAGTGGTGAAACAAGTTTTTAAACTCGTTTCATGTAGCATCCATCAAGTACAGTTTCCATAGACGAAGTATCAGGATCAATACCCACTAAGTTAAAACTATTTGACTATCCATTAGTCTCGGCCGCACGAACGAGTGACCACTTGATTGATTACTAACATTGAACGCATCTCCTGTAGAGTTTTGGTCGCCTGGTACTTTTAGAAAAACGCTATTTTAATGGAAGTATTAATATTGTTTTTTCTGTGCTTGAAAAATATGAATACTTATATAAGGTACTTATACCTAATAGTTTTTTATTTACTTAGCTATAAAAACTTAAAGTTTAAAACTACTGTTATTCTCTGAAATCAAGCTAAGTAAATAATTTTACATTACATTTTCAGAATAGACGAAGAATTCACGAAAATAATATCCGTAAGATTGCTAAGAATTCGATTATCATCAATTGTTTTTGCAATTTGAAACTGTCCAATAAAATAAATAAAGTGTGAAGATGACAAGAGCTTTTAGACCCAAAAAAAGATCCACTGCGACGACAGTTCAACTACAAGAATGTAATATTTCTTTGATGCCCACCTGTCCTTTAATAGCAAACACGTTTTTCTCTTTTTGTTACTTACATCCTAAAAGGCCTTTTCTCGCGTGTTGTATAATAATAATAGACAAGCCTGCCATAGACAGAATAAAACTGTCTGAAGGAAAGTATTAAATCAATCTTTTATTATTTTTGCGACATTTTTATTACTTCCTACTTAGAATGTACCTACCTTAAGTAACAAGTACAGTTATTTTTCACGCTAGCTTATCCCCATGTTGGGCATTTCGGTGACTGTCGCCAGCTTTGATCCCACGTAATATATGGAAATTGATATGACAGGCGGTGCATTAGAATCGCGTAGACACGTTTGACTGCTGTATACATATTAAAATCCAATTTTCGCCGCCACCCTCGTTCGCTTGGGTGCCGCTGACACTTTCCGTCCGTGATTAAGTTGTTGTAACGGTACGGTATCTAACACGATCGACATTGATAAAATATTCATTTCGATGCTTTATTGTATTGTTTGATGACTCGCAAAATTTGTTTTGGTAAAATGATCTTCAAGATCATGAAGTCAATGTCATCTGACTCATTCACCTTAAGCGCACCTGTTTATATTTTGACAGCTGTAACATACAGTTCAAATCGCAAGAGTGACCTGAAAAACAATGGAACCAGGTTAAAAGAAGACGTCGAATCTTCGATGCAATAAAGTTGTTTGCTTTCGCGAAACGAATGTGCGCTGTAAAACTTTATAGCGAATGAAGTTTGCGTTTGTTTTTAGAACTTTTAGGTGCGCTTGAGTAATTCTGCAAAACTGACCCCAATTATCTTGAAAAAAAAAATACATTTGGGATGTAAAGTAAAAATAACAAGTACCATTGTTTCAACCTTTTGCTAGTAATAATATTTGTCTAGTTGGTTGTCTTAAATAAACAAAATAAAAATTTCATGTTTCAGCCAAAAAAATCATCTGTGTGTAGAAATTCCTTCGGCGATATAACGATTCGGTTTTCCATTTAAACGTTACAATTCCAAACCCAATAGTTGTCTATTTTTCAGCCAACTCTAATTGGTAGAAATAATAAAATTCCATCGTGGAAATGGGACGTTAGTATTCGTTAGAAAACATTGCTTAATTGCTATCGTTACTGGTTGAATCTGAATAAACGTCGCATTTAGAGCTAAAATGCTTTATTCAAATATTCCCAGCAATAAATTTATATACGAGTACAACTGCTGATGCTGTTGTTGTTGAAAATTGGGGCAAAAATATTGTGAATTTAAATCATCTGAATAGGTATTTAGGTACACGTTTAAGCTATTCCTATTGTTGTATTTCAATATTAATACGTGTAGCAAAGCTATTGATTGTATAAACCATTTGAAAAGCTGGCAACATTTATGTAGCACGAGTAAGTAATTAATGCAATTTGCAAGCTTAAATGCTTTAAAGCTGTCATTAAACTGATACGTGTTGTAGATGTGTTCAAATACCTGTTTCATCGACGACACATACACAATGCCATAATCCCTACCGTGTTTTCCATTATACTCTCCTTCGTATTCATAACGATTCTAAACTGTAATTAAAAATCTGATTGTACTTTTTATATCTGACTTTCAGTGAAGGTTGGCTCTTTTCAATTTAGACGGTCATTTGGCTACAAAGTTTCTACAAAATCCCGAGGAATTTAAAGGGAACTAAAATCCTGCAATAGAAACTCGAATAGGAAAGACATTTTGGCAAATTGGATTGCTGTAGCGTGTAATAGGCTGGTAGGTAGCCCAGTAGTGATAGCGTACTCAGGTCTCTAAAAGCTAGGTCGAGTTTAATATTACGTTTATTAATTATACAATTTAACCGTTATCCTTGGGGTTTTCAAACATTTCAAAATCTTAGCGTAAGTATTTTTAACGACTAGAAGAATCCTCATTCGACGCTTTTTCGTAGTCATTTCAGCCCATTTGTAGTTTAATTATTTTAGAAAATGTATCTATGACTTAAGGATTTGCCACACTGGTGGATACGTTCTGCGGTCTGCGGTCCGGTCAAAGTGAACGCAGCCAGCATCATGTATGAAAAATATTGTCGGTTAGGGCAACGGTCTACGGTCCGGACAAGACAGTTTGTCAGCGGTCGTGAGAGGTGCGGTTTGCGTTCTTTGCTCGTGCCCGCACAGTCAGATCGCATTTGACTTAAGAAGTGTGGTCTATGACTTAGCAAACAGTTCTTGAAGAAGTTTGGTGCAAGGTATAGCAGGCCTCGAGGCATTTCTGTCAATATGAATAGCCCTAGCACAAACAGCAGCTTAATCCACTTCATCTATAGGTACAGTCTTGTCTTGATTTAGGGAGTGGGTACTTAATATTTAATGACTTACCGAACATGCTGTAGCAGTTCTTGAAGAAGTCTGGCGCTAGTGCACTGGCAAGGCCCAGCAGACCCTGAGGCACCTCCGTCGAGAGGAACAGCCTAGGCATAGCCAGCAGCCTAGTCTACTTCACTTGGCAATAATCCTCTTGGTACTTGCCTTTGACTTAGTAAGTGTGGTCTATGACTTACCAAACATGCTATAGCAGTTCTTGAAGTAGTCTGGAGTTAGTGCGCTAGTGAGACCCAGCAGGCCCAGCACAGCCAGTATCAATCTAGTTCACCCACGAATCATCCTTTTGTGGTACCAGCCTTGCCTTGTGTATTACATCTATCATATACATATTATCTTGATTTAGTAAGGGAGTATATGCAATGACTTACCGAACATGCTATAGCAGTTCTTGAAGAAGTCTGGAGCTAGTGCACTGGCGAGGCCCAGTAGACCCTGAGGCACCTCAGTCGAGAGGAACAGCCCCAGCACAGCCAGCAGCATCCGAGTCGTGCGGTCGGTGCGACTGGAGCGCCGCACGCACGACTCCTCGGCGAGACACTGCTTTTCGGTCTGAGAAAAGAAAATCATCATTATCATCAGGTCAATTACTCTCCAGTAACTCTCCACAGGGAGATCCTTTCTAATTTACTAAAAGTAATTAGAACGCTAGCCTAAATTAATCCAAAGCTTTTAGGATAAGCACCATTTATTTCGGCGACTAATCCGTGACATATTTTTCAAATCATGTTATACTTTATTTTGAGTTAAACAGCACACGTTCACTAGATTTTGAGCCTTAATTGTGTGTGTTGAGATTAATTTCGAACGGCTTAATTAATCGGGCAATGTTGACGTTGCAGAAAAACTTTCCATGTTCCGCTAAAAATAGCTCTCAACTCAATCTCATGATGTATATTTTGCAGCTGTGAGTGTTACTTTTATTAAGGCTCGATATCCCCTATACGTGTAGGCATTCTCTGATACAGTCCTGATTTATTTATTGTTGTATCAACTTACACAATACTCAATCGTATCAGCTATTTGAGCGTCGGTCCGCCAAGCATAATAATAGCTATCTTTCCGACCCTTAACATCTTATTCACACATATCAACCCCTATATTCGGCAAAAATGTTTCCTCCATTTTCAATTCAATAGTATTTCTTTTATTGCTTTATTTGATAAAACTGTAGCGATACGAATGTTTCTGATATTGTTTCGGGAAGGAATTCACGCAGTGAGTTGAGTGAGAACACAAAACGTTATTTCGTTTGAAGAATGTATGATGAAGCTCGAATATCACTATGGTGAATAAATAAAGCTCAGATGTTATTAATTTAGTCTTTCTTTTGTTTTTCATAATGTCTTGATTTTTTATTAAATTGTTTTTTTTTCATCAACTTTATTGTAAAAATACAAGAATGTGTACCTGTGCCACAGAACAGAACACGAATAATGTGCTACAATATTACGAGTACAAAAGTAGGTACTTAGAGGTGTTTCGACGGACGATTATAGTACGAAATTTATATTAGACGTTTTGAATGAATTAAGAGCCTCTATGTTTTTGTTTGCAGACCACTAAAATACGCCAGTCATAAATACTGATGTTATTGGCATACTATTCTGGACAATAGAAAATCAGTTGGCGACTGGCGTTGGCTAGTCGCCATGGTAGCAACTACCTACTTCCTATTCACTAAAAGATATTGAAGGAATAATCACATCGCACGTAAAAGTTTCTGAAACTGGCCATTTGTAATTATTTAAAAAAAAAACAATAAATGATTTCGAAAATGGAACTCTCCGCGAGTATAGTAAGGTCTCGTTGGGTAAACTTCATTTGTTTTTATAAATTGGCATTTGTTTTTATATAGCGGCATTTGATTTGGCATTGAGACGGTTTATTCACACACAGTCACATGCGATGGTGTCACGTGGCCAGTTTGCTTTGTATTTTTTATAGACTATCCCGCTGAAGTGCGATAGTGCCACGGAGTCAATCGTAATTTGAGTTTTCTGAAATTCCTTTCGTGTTATATCGCACGTTTACGTGTAAATTAAAAACGTTTTGGGTATCCTGTATGGCGATATTAACTCTTGTCAGATATCAAGTCATCAACCCTGGAAAAAAGTTCTCGTTTTCACAAAATACCTCCGCTTCCCTTTGTCAAATCAGAACAGTTAAGTGGCAACAATTTTGTCGTGATATGGAATATTGTTAGGTAGCTACTATGATACTTATTTGATTTCAATAAACTGCAAAGAGAAAAGTAATATCAAAGCTACTTAACTCTAGAGAATGTGTTAAGTATTCCCTTTGTGTTCTTTGAAATATTTATTAAAGACCTAGGTAGGTACTAAAAGTTTAACGTCCTAAGTTATACCTCTGCCTCTTCCGAAGGCAACAAGATGAATGGAAACTGTAAATATATAAATTGAGATCGCAGTGATAAAAAAATATAAGTAATTTCAAATATGTATAAACTTGAGATACTCGTACTTAACACTCAGTCGGGACTCGCCAGACAGTTACAAATATTTGGTACTAAAGAATTTAACTTTAGACAAGTACTTCTTAAATTTGATGGTATTGATTAAAAAAGACTTGAAAACATTGCTGTAGATACGTTTACGGATGGATATTAGGTATATTGGCTTCAAATGTTTTGGTCCAACTCTTTGATGTAACATGTTGGCTTACACAACAGCACGTAGGAACGTAAATGAGCGTGTAACTTTGAATATGTACGAAATTTTCCGGGGAAATTCTCCTGAACGTGATCGAGGGTTTAATTTAAACGGAATTTATCACTAGATGCTCACTGATTGGCCACGCATGAATGAAAAAATTTGCCACTTTTGCCTTACTGGGTGACTTCAAAATTTTCCAATATTACACTTAATTTGTTTGCTATTAGTGTTGGGGGACAATGTTCTTCAATATTAAAGCCAACCTCTTCGGATTTATAAATCGGAACGAGGTTGACTTTAGGACGTCAGGAGTATAATATTGGGTAGGTACCTTTAATTAATAAAAGTAAAAGAGTTTAATGTAAGGGTCTTGTTCCCAAGTTAAAACTTACCTCCATAGGAATCGAATACCATCTTTTTAACATGATAGGTACCTAAGTTAGTCAAGAAAATTTAACCTTTTTCCTAAATTTATAACTTTGATGAAGCAACTTTAAAATTGTAATGAAAAATTAAAGCCTTTAACTTGGGTCGAGTTTTTTCGAAAGTTATCGTTAACGAAGTTCATTATTTTAAGTCAAATTAGACATTAACTACCTAAAGTAATAAACTCCTTCAACAGATACTGCACTAGAAGTACCGCCAAACAAATTTCTTTTCTGCTCAACCCAAAGGTAAACTGGTCGAGAATGCTTTAGTGCATTAAGTTCGCCTTATGTACAAATTTATTTTGGCATTAAAGTTTAAATAAATAAATAAATAAATACTGTATACTTGTAATAGTAACAACAATAGGTACGTGAAAACTAATTAATCTGCCAGAGACAAAATTTGATCTCTGTATTCACCATTCCACATTCAAAAACAAATCCTATAGGTACCTATGTCTCTAAATCGAGATACACGGTTACAAACCATTTTAATTATAGCTCAAGTAACAGCCAGTTACTGTGCGACAATAGGCTTGGATTGTAGCGACATCAACATGACTGACTGACATTGAAAACCACAGCAACTAGGTAGAATTGACGCTCGTTTGCAATCAACGAACATAATCAACCACTAGCTGTGCCCGCGACTTTGTATGCGTGAAAATAGTTTGAATAATATAAATGCCCCTATTGGCATGAGGATGATGCTAAATAGACAAAAAGCTAAAATAAATGGGCTATCCAACACATTTTTTTTTTTCAAATCGGACCAATGTAGTTCATGAAATTTTCGTTCAAGCAAACAAAAAACAAACTCTTCAGCTTTATATTATTAACTAGCTTTCCGCCCGCGGGCTCGCCCGAGTGGAATTTGTCGGTTTTTTATATAACCTATGACAATCAGCAAAAATGTGGCTTTCTATTGGTGAAAGAGTTTTTAAAATCGGTTCAGTAGATCCCGAGATTACTCCTTACAATTTAACAAATATACAAACACACAAACTTTACCTCTTTATAATATTAGTATAGATAAAGAAGTATAAATAAATAGTGTAAATATGATGAATATGACATTTAAACGGTCCAAGTGCTCATATTGAAGTGACTATCGTCTACACATTATCAAAAAAATGCAGTAGCTCTACCTATGAACGAAATTAATAAAAGCCTTACTACATTTTATACGTTACGAAAGTTAAGTATTACTAATGACTATGAAAGTTGGAATATAACTTGTTATTAGTAGGCCGCATAGTCAGCTAAAGTCAGTTAAAGCTGTACTAAGCGGAAACTAGATGATAACTTCTAAATTAGCGCGAAGTTTCTTCCCACTGACTGATGGGATAATCTGCGGCTCGTTCTACTTACTAATGATTATGACAGGCGCCTATTTATTAATAACTAGCTGACCCGGCGAACTTCATACCGCCTTAGCGTAGAGATTTTCTTAATATTTTTTTCCGTAAGAACCATCCTTGGACTTCCACAAACATTTAAAAAAAAGAATTATCGAAATCGGTTCAGCCGTTCACACGTGATGCCGTGACAACGCGAAACGGGTTTCATTTTTATATATATAGATATCTTAAATTCTTAATGTACTTATTAAATGTCAGGAATAGATAAAAAGATACTTGTAATATTTATTAAATAGCTATAAACGTAATATTCTAGATTAAGCATTCGAGCTCATTGCAATATTTTGCTCCCAGTGGAAATTGGGATTTAGCCGCGGCTACGTTTTGACTAATATAACCCAGTAATTTATTAAAATTACCATAAAACTTCTGATTACACGCGAAGGTAAAATGTAAATGAACAATTAGTTCTAACTTACTGTGTGCTTACCACGACTTTACGTTAAGTGTGCTCGCTAGCGAGTGCGTCAAAAAAATCTATGAAGAGTTTAGTTCTCGAAAGTTGCCGCTAGGGGCGCTGTACGATTTGTCATACATATTGTCATTTTTTACGCAGTCACTAGCGAGCACACCTAACGTAAACTCATGGTAAGCACACTATTTTGTAAAAAAAATCCGTCTGGATATCCAGCCGGTACAAGCCATTTATCTTACTCGAGTAAGCACAACGGAAAATCTACAGAAACGAGAATCGAACAATCGTATTTACAAAATAAATCTATGTACATATCGGTAACAAAGCCATGAATAATAAATAAGCATTTTGCCATTCTTATGCTAAAACGTTTTTTTGTACTTGTAGCTACTGCTGAGGTACGCAGATAGCTTAAATACGGAACAAAATGAGCTAGATTTTCTTGCCATTTAATTCTACTTTTTTCCTTCTTCTATATGTGTAGTCTATAAAAACTGAAGTCACAACTCCACAACAACTCAAACTAAATGAGGACAAATCAATCAATCGGACGAAGCACAAACCCAGATCCAGAGAAGCCTTATGACATATAGGGATTTTATCACCCCCCAGCGGCGAAACAGGCCTTAATCATTTTAGCTTCATACCTACTTTGAATAATATTTCCCCGGTTTTAACTTCATCCTACTGCCTAACTGAGGCAGATAGCCAGCAATAACTAGCTCGATTAAATAAATAGAACCACAAAGCAAAACCTCTAATGCAGGTAGTTGTGGTTTTCACTCTGTGGTGCTGAAACCGTGATTTAATCATACAGCATTATGGCAGTTTTTACGATATTTTTTCAGCCAGTAATAAAATTACCCACTGAATAGACCCCGTAGGTCGTTTTGTTTGTCTAGAGTGTATATTTCTCATTTTGCCTCAGTAGGTAAACGTTTTAATCAGAGACTACGTTTTGTTTAACTATAATCATAAATTAGAGAAGAATCAAAAGCCCACAATTTCTTCTTAATAAGCTTAAAAAATTCACGCTTAATTAAATTAAGTAGGTAACTTAAGTATAATGTCGGTTTGATATTGCGGGCTCTAATTATTGTTCCTTCGAGCTTTTGAAACATTAATAAGTTTTTAAAATGTAATTAAACATCCATTTACGTAATTACGTAGGTGTATGAACGTACAATCATATAATGTCTTTTTGGCAGCAATAAAAAAGTTTTTTCGTTAATGATAATAACTAACAATTCAACCGTGATCAAAATGTCCTTCTAAAATGTCTTGTAAAAGTTAACTATTATTTTGCGCCTATATTCTCTAGACTAGAAACATAATAAAATTAATTTCGTCTAGTTGAACTTCAATATTTTCTTATGAAAAAATAAAAATACCAAATTGGTACTTATTATTTTTTATTTTTGTAAACAACTTTACCAATATCGCCTCTTTTGTACGAGCTTAAGAAATCAAAAGCGAGTGTTAATTTCAAAGTTTCCAATAGACTCGGTGTCATTCACCTCCACTTTATTTTTGGAGTAGAAGGCAATTAAATGGACGTAGTTTACAGACAGCACATTAAAGGAAAAACTGTAGCACTTTATTTATTTTGTAATAAGTGCGATTTTGCAACTGTATTTCTCCTCTAGCTAACTCCAGTTGCACGTAATGAACATCGTTTTTAATTGGAATGTACGTAGCACCCCAACTCCATTTTATGAAGGGTTTTGTTGCCTATTTTTGGAGGAATTGATCAAAGTAAAATACGGTGCGAGACAATATTTTTTAAATTAAAAATGTTCATCATAATTATTTTGATGAAAAAATAATGATGGGCTTTATTAAAATATTCTGTACTAAAGAGATTTTGAGAGCTCGTTGGTGAAAAGTGGTTAAAATCTAAAACAAGACCATTTTTTTCAGACTTTCTGATACCCCTAAAGAACTTTTATAATCAGTCATTAACTAGAGAAGTATTCATTATGGGTACCTAATATATTCTCTATTTTAAGATTTTCTTTCTCTCTTAATAAGAACAGTTATTTTGGCTATTGGTTTTCAAAAACGAGAGACTAATGTTACTACTCTACTAATCTCCTGTGAGGATGCTATAAAATAACCATAAACCAGTTTAGGTCGGATATTTTTGCCATCGGAATGAGGGTTGAAGGTTTTATGGGACAATAAAGGTAGAATGAAAGCAACTTTAATAGGATCCTCATCACTACGTATATACGGTATCGACTCCACTTTAAATCCCAAACTGAATGGTGTGTCATTTGAAGCCGTTTCTATACCGTGCTAATGATAGCAAGTTTGATTCAGAATTTGATTATACGCGTCCTCGTCCGGGACTTGTGAATAATTTATAGATGGACGTGCCAAGGATGTACCATTTGTAACTCGGTTTAATGGATACGATAATTTTATTTGAAACCTAATTATAATGCTTCACCGTGAGTACTTACTCTGAATAACGTTTACCTTAGTATCTTGGTAAGTGCCTATTCAAAGATGTATGCGTAGCACTTGAAGTTTAATATTCATAAGGTATAGATTTCTGAATATATTTATTAGCTTGGCATATACAGGAGATAGTCTTAGCCTACGCAGACCAAAGAACAAAAATATGAATCAATTATTTAGATGTACCTAAAATTATTATTTTTTTAAATAAGTAAATGCCTTTCATATTGTAAGCCTGTGCCAAAAAGCAATACTAATAAAATTCTATTAAGGGTCTTCTAATGAAAAAAAGTGTTTTATTAACCAAAATGAGCAGCAGCAGTTTGTTGTATTAATAGAACAGTATTAACAGGAATATAATGGTGTTAATAACCGTAGCTTAACGTCCGTTTCCATTAAAATGCTTTGCCAATTGCACAAGTATTTGCTGCTGCTTACAGACTTCTCGTTTGAACGTCAGATGAATTAATGATCCCAGCGGAGATGCCATTAACAACAGGCTTCGACATCAGCTAACTTCTAATGATCTTCTGTTAATACTTAACTCTAATGTTCTGTTACTGTAGTGTAGGTACTTGAACCTTAATAGTACCTTGTAATTTGATAAGAGAGACCAAACAAAAGCTTTTCGTAAGATTATATTCCATAACCTAAAAGTGCGATTCGAAAAACTTTATTAGAGGTGTAAAAAAGTTATTAATAAATTCTTGGCCAAAAAGTGTTTGAAGTTGTTTTTCTTTGGAATTGTCAGTGATATAATACGTTTTGAATATTTATTCATAAATACTAATTAATTAAGCTACCTTCTATTATGAAGATAGTTTAATAATTCATGAGCAATGAATGAGTATAAGCACCTGTGTTTCAATGAGGTTTTATGCTACATAACCAGAGTCTGGATCCCGTTCCCATGGGTACTTTATCTTCCTATCAACCCGCTCAGTTACTTCTTATAAACAAAATTTGCCTTCCCGAATACTTAGAAAAGACTCCTTTTTATCCCAGATATGTCTAACGATTCCATAGGGATGAGTTTTTGTGTGATAAAGTGAAAACCACGTGTAAATACCTAAGCCAGAAAATTAATATTGGTTACTAAGGCAAGATAGTTGAAAATTGTACAGTTCGTGATAGAAAATGATTAATTTCTAGTCCAAACATGAACCAATCACAAAGCTCTATTCAACGCTGTGCGTTCGATTTCCTGCTTCACTTAAGCAAGCATCGTATGTGAATACGGGCGATACGCGGTGTTGTACAAACATAAAATTGTAATGATGTAATTACATCGTACATAGAATAGTGAAAATGTTATTTCATAACATTAGTATATAGTCGGCCGTTTGGTGTAGTGGTTCAGAACGTGCTACTATGCCAAGAGGTCCCGGGTTCGATTCCCGGCCGGGCAGAAATTGAAATGATGAATTTTAATTTCTGTGACGGGTCTGGGTGTTACTATGTATAATATGTATGTATTTAAAAAAAAAATGTATATAAGTAGTATATCCGTTAGGCTAGCACCCATAACACAAGCATTAAGTTGCTTACTTTGGGGCTGGCTGGCGATGTGTGAAATTGTCAAAAAAAAAATATATTTTTATTAAACTATCATTAAGTATTTTATTAGTAAGAAAAATAGGTAGACTACCTTTCTAATACAAAAAAAAATAGAACAGTATACAGCGGAGAGTGAGCTTAAGTAGGTACGATTAATAATCGTACGATTAAATGCCCAGCTGAGTTGAAACAATAACATTTAATGGTTTATAGTAATAGTTATGAAATTCAGAACTTGAAGAGCCCTTATTGAGTAGAGATTAAGTATTACCTAAATAAAATAAAATAAGTTGCTTTGTGAAATTGCGAATACCGAGAACGATTACATTGTCGAAGTTACCTTAGGGGTTTTAGTTTGCAAACAACATTCAAAACTCGATTCAAACTGGACCATCGATATAAACGTGTGATTGGTCAAATCGAAATACAATTCATTATAGGCTTAAATCGAATTAAGAGTGTAGATTCATGTCTGACCGTTGTTTTAGAATAGGTACGACTGAAAATGTTGTTTTGCCATTTTTCGTCGCAAATTATAGTATTTTCAGCCATTAACAATGCCAATAAGTACTTTAAAATGTAAAATGTATTTTTGAGACGTAGCAGGAAACCTTTTGTGATTTTTTTCACAGAAATAACATTTCAAACTATCAATTTAAAACTAACAAACAAAATAAGGTAGAGCTGGTTTCATTCAACCCAACTAAAAGGTCTAGGAATTTATGGATTTCTTCATTACCATATTTTTAATTACCTTTAGAACAGTGGCATACAAAGTTTGCAAAAAATAATCACATATTTTAAACATTTTAGCCAGGTTTGCTTATCTTAAAAAGAAAAGTGGAACCCGTATTTAGATGTGTACCGTTTAATTAAACCCAGCCTATATGCACCGATCAGCCTGTTTAGAACATGGCTTAAGCTACATGATATTATTAAATTCTCTGATAAGCTTTTAACCCACCTGTCTCGCGCCTGTATATCCAGGGGAAACCATTAATGCTGTTATGTTTGGATTTGCGGGCTCTTTATGCGGTCGAAAATAACTCGGCAGCGCCAAGTATCTCATCTAATTACCAACATCACAGAAACAGTTTCGGTAGTCCAATAAGAAAAGCAAAACGCCCTTGACTATAAAAAGCTTGCGCCTAAAAAACGAAATCTATTTGTGGCTGTTGGGAAATCATTGGGATAACCCAACCGGTGTCCAGAAAAGAGATTGAATCTAAAAATAAAAAGAGAAGCTTTTCCTAGGATAAATTCATTGGTGGTTTTCCCAGTAGTGTTTTGAAAGAGCTGTGTTCTGATAAGGAGATACCTTAGTATCAAAAATCCTTATCCTTAGTTACAAAAATATGAAAATTTTACTTAAAGGTTCTTAAACCTTTAAGTAAAATTTTCATATTTTTGTAACTAATGTCATTAAGTAGGATGTAATTGTTGCCATTGGCCAAAACATTCCTTTAGTTTTTTTTAAAATAATGTATAAAAATAGGTGACACTCATGAAGAACACAGAAAGACTAATAACAATTGGATTGACTCTTATATTATGCAAACATTTTTTTTCTTATTTATTTCTTTATTTGAAGAAGAAAATTGTACGTTTAAAGTGAACTATCTGTTTTTCCTGGGCTAGAATGAGACTGTTTCTCATTATGTGACTCAAATTACTAGATCGATTCTAATTACATCGTCTTGTCAACATGATCTAATGTTGAGCTAAACGTTAATATCGCTTGTATGCTACATTTAAGACCTATTAACCTTATAATTGGCAGTTTTAGTCTTATAGGTATACCTACAACTTGTTATTAAAGCTTTTAGTTAGACCGTGTTCACACATTTATTAATCTTTTCTTTTACATATAATATTCAATACGATGTGACAGTACCTACCTACGTCAAAATATTACCTTTTTATACAAATATGCCACCTTATAACAACAGCTATATAAGCTATAAATACACGTATAGAACAATGGAGAGGTATTATTAATTGAAAACTAATACAAAGAATACATTACTAATAAGTACAAGTAATTTTAATTACTCTTACGAGTAGAACGTTGCCCTCTGTTTTGAGTAGGTGCTTATTAATATTTGTGAGAAAATTCCCAAGTCTGTTCAAAGAAAGACGCGAGTAATTAATAAACTTTATCGGTCTTATTCATAATAAAATATAGGTTTAAAACCTACATTAGCTAAAACGTTTGATAGGCTTAAAACACTCTTATAAACCTCTGATAAAAAACGTTATTCATAATCGTTTATAAACCNTCGGACACCGAGCCCACAGCGTGGTAGGGGTGGGGTTGCCCGCTCTTTTGTTTTTTACTACTACTACGCTGAATATTGTGTGCGGATTGGCTTGTCGTACAGGGGTACTACACGGTAAAATAAATCTCTTCGGCGAAAACAGGATAATTCAGATCGAACTTCACTTGGTAAGTTCGTTTGATCATATAATTTTACTGAACGTAAGTTAAGTAGCATCAACTAAATCTCCCACAATAGTCTTTGACTAGATATCTTAAAATGTTTTCATCTCGGTATTTTGATTTTTAAGCGTATTAAATACATAAATATAAAATAATTGTAATTAAGGAAGATGTTCACCTGAAACACACGTTTGTTTATTAACTGTTCCGAACAAAATATACATAGTATCCCGTGAAAATATTTTACAAAACAAAGGGTTACAACTAGGCCGATAATAATTGAGGGCCGGAATACAAACATCCCATTTTGTTTCCTCCCCCACAAGAAAAACTAGATAAGCTGATTTAAAATGCGACAAGCGTAATAGAAGTGATAAGGCTAGTGGAAACAAACAACTTTTGTTTTATGTGATTTTAACTTGCCCCGACCATTTCGCCTTTCCTTTCTTTTTTTGCTAAAATGTTTTGTCTTTCAGGTCACGAAAGAAACATGTAGTTTTTGCCTTCATTTTGAAGGCTTTTACGTCATTAACCCTGTACGATTTTTGCAGGCTAACTCAATTTACCAGGAAATTTTATAGGACACACAGAAAACTTTATAACTTGAATTTATTGCAGAGGAATTAAACCCATATTATTTTGAATACTATATTACGATGAAATAACAACTTTGAATACGTGTAAAATATTAGTTTAATAACAAACGCGTTTTAATAGAGTAATTCGAAACGGTTTAAAAGTTAAAACATCGTAGTTGCAGAGGCATGCGCATAATAAAGGCAATTGGGCATTGCCTTTCTGGCATTCGGATTTTTATTGATGAAAATCGGTGGTTAAGTACGTACGTAGCTTTCAAAATTGAAACTAATGTACATATGCCACTGTTTGGTTTTATCATGCTTACCGTACAGTATAACTAAATTATACGTAAATATAAAGTGAAAAAAGGGAAGGGATGCTTTTTGGCTCAGTATTAATCGGGATACCCATTAAAGCATGTCCGAAACTGGTTTTCAGCAGATGTCTAAATAAAACAGTAATAAATGTTGAAATATACGAGTAACAATGTACAAAATAACAAATACAAACGAACGTATTGGTCCATACTTTTTTCACGTTTTCATTTCTCTTTTTCAAATCCCTTTTGTTGCATTTAAAAGAAGATTACGCTTTGTTCAAATACGAATCGCCAAAAAACACTTTGCACACTGGCGGGCAAAAGATTATTATGCATACGGTTAGCTGCCGCAGCGACTTCAGTGGACCACAGTTGAACTCCCATGGTTTTATTCTATTTCAGTTACTAGTGAATAAACGTGTTATATTTTTGGATGGAAATAAATTTTACTTTAGTTCACTTCGGACGTAAAAACACTGTAACGTGCAATTCGCTCAAATGGGCTTTCTGCAAGAGTGATGACATATTGGCAGGTATAGTTTTACGACTGTGCTGTAAAAAATGTTGAAAGATCAAGTTTCTGGTTATTGCACTATCTAAAACCTTGTTACTAAGTTGAGTGGTAATAACCATGTTTGTTGTAAACATTTACCTAATCTCTACACTAAATCAGTTACAAAAATATCCGTAAGTAGGCAACGCATTATTACAAAACATACTCGTACATGTACAGTACAATACCTCTATGAGTATTACGTACATTATGTGAGATGAAAGCGCAAAATATTACAGGATCATATTTCACAACGTTCAAAGAAAAACGTTCATTCCGGTACAAACGAGTACAATATTATATCTGACGGTTTTATAAAGACCGCAAAGACGAAATAACATAGTTTCGTTTAAGACGATGTTATCCGCAAAACCGAGCTAGCGATTTCCATTGCCCGTATCTTGATCAGGTGACGCAACAAAACATAAAAAGCCAAATTGTACATCTTTTTTTCAGTTAACAAATCCGTCTTGACGAGGGTATACTGTTTTTTCGGCCAAGAAGAAATAAGGAAGGTATAACAACGAATCCTGCTAGATCACGGTTTGAATGTCATTTTTTTATCATTGTTTTCCTACGGTCGTCCTTCACCCATATTTGATAAAGCAAAGCCCCCACTTACTTACGCTTAAATATTAATCATTTATTCTTATCTTTCCTTACCAGATCTTCTTATGGGTGTTCTTCGTTCTTAATCTTTGAAAATATTAATACAAATAAATTTTAAAATCGAATCATTGTAATAACGGTAAAGTAAAAATAATACGATGGCTTACAACTTAATTTTTAATAAAAAATCAAGGAGTAATTAAAAAGAAACATTTTCAAAGTGAGTCGAGTGCAGTTTAATGAATGAGACAACGAGGGGTGTCCGTATTAATCCGGAATAGGGCCCTAATTAGCAGGTGAAGGGGTAACCAGCCCGATTGCCTATTGTGGTCAGAGCACAGACCTTTTTAACACCTGCGACAGCCCTATTCATTCTGCAAACGTTGAACATGAAATTATGCGTAAGTATTTTTTTATTACGTTCCGAAAACGTAATAAGTGTAGATTTTTTTTTTGTATAATTACTACGGACATAACTGTATAAAGGCTTATTTATTTAATAAACATAATATCCAAAAGATAACTTACTTACCTAGCTGGTCTACCAGCGACTTGTCAGAAGCGCATGATATTTAACCGTCTGTTTTCTGAAATCTGCCCTGACAACGGTCGGCTTCCGGCATCGTAAACGAAAAGCTACGAATTAATTTAGTTACATACCTGTCTAAATAGCCGTCTAGAGATTGTACGAATACAAAGTAATAAAGTATTTCAGATATACGAGTATATTTTGTTTCCCTTTGATAACATGATAAAGTTCATTTCAAACATTCTGATCTGTCGTAAAAACATTCCTCCTGAAAATTATTAGGTGAAAGTACATACCAACACAATTAGATTTGTATGAATTCTGTTATATCCTCCAGATATTAATTTTATGTCGGCATATACGTCTGAATTACCTTTTGCTCAAATTTAACTCGGATCTTCCTACAATTTCAAAGCAATGTTACATCACCTTGCTCTACCCTTTATAGTCTACGAGTATCAAGCGCTTTGGTGTAGTTCATAGTGGCTGGATCATTAATTTATTAAAGGAATTTGTGGCAGTAATTTCATCACGGGGACAATGTAGTACTTAAGCCTGCTTAGTACATAACAGGCATCGCGAGCGAGGATTACTCGCGGCGCGTGAGGAATACCTCGTAGGTTATGTTGTGTATTTTGAATATATTTGGCAACTGAATATAAACCGCATTTGGTTGGAAAACGTAAAAAATATTTTTAAACTAAATAGTAAACGTAAAACGTTAAAAAAAATTCATACCTTAAACCAACATTGCGATACCTCTCTATAATTTTATATCTAGCTATTATTATAGATATTATTTTAGTATTCACGATTTAACTTCTCATTACGGAATAAATATACACAGCTATTCCACGCAGGGAAAGGGCAGTTGAAAAAATCTCAACCCAAAAGCTCGATACGCTCATGATTCCATGTGGCCCGTGAAATACCCCTTTTGTCGATAAAATAAATCCAAGAAGGCAAAACCGCGGGCGTGATTTTGTCAAACAAAGTGTCTGTAGACAGACACTAGTTCGTCAGAGCGTGAAGCGCCGCACGCAAGGTCTAGGAGCGTCACGAAGACGGCGCCAACTTCGTCCCAGGGCGATAAGAAAGTTGCAAGTGCCCCGCTGCCACGCGATAAACTCAGAATATCCATCATACTTAATTACCTCACTCTTTTAACAGTTTAGAAGCTCGTCGAGAGTAAGAATTAACGGTAGCTTGTCACGTCGCGTCGCAGTCTCAGCGCTTCTCAACATTCTGATAAATCTTTAGTTATGCTCTTTCGAGTTCAGTGACTCGGGCTGTTTTTTAACGCAAGATTGACGACCCTTTCATTCCAACTTTCATGATTAAGGAGTTCATAGAAACAATTCGCAACAAGAAACACTAAATAGCTATTAATCAAGTTCGCAATTTGTCAAAGATTAATGCCTAGGTACGTGGAATATTTTTCATGTAATACTTAAGCCAGTGACGGACTAAGGGAGAGCGAAGAAGATACGGTCGCCCCTGGGCCCTTTAAGTTTTTTTTTATTAAGGGCAGGAGGCAAACCCGCAGACGGATCACCTTATAGTTAGTGGTTACCGCCGCCAATAGACACCCGTAGCCCCAGTTAGTTTATTTATCGAGTGTAGTCGAGAAATGACGATCGATGAGGCCTCGAAAAATTTGTACTGAAGTGAAATTATAAACTGGTTGGCAGGCCATACTACTCCCTACTCTTGCTTTGGTAAGTGGGTGCTCGTAATTATAATAAGGGTGTCTGTCTACAACAAAAAAGAACTTTATTTTAAAATGAAATCCTGTAAGCTAAAACAGAGTAGGTACCTAATTATACAGGGCTTTGTTTAGTTTTACCGCCTGGACCTCTGGCTTAGCCACTGACTCCCGCTCTTTAGTAAATCTGAATACCCAGAGTTAGTAGAAGATTAGAAGAAAAGTTAAGTACGTACGTTAATCGAAACATCAGTTTTCGAGTCACGTGACTAATAAAACTAAATTCTATCAGAGACAGTGAGATACAGTTGATAGTGGGTACTTAATCAAGCGCTTACGGCTCAATGGGTCGACGGCTCGATGGAGGCTAAGCTTGCTTTTTCGTCTGATAAAATATTAAGCTGTTAAAAGAGGAAGTCAGCGATTTATGATAGGGAGAGGGTTTGGGTATTCGTCTTAATATGTTAAACGGCCTTTATGCGGTGATCGGTCCGTTTTATGAGGGCATGAGTGCCCCCGTTAATCACATTCGCTTGATTCGACACAGGTAAATCCCGCGGCAGGCGCAAGATGGATGGCGCGTCACGCTACGCCGCCGACCAACTTATCGATCGCCGCAAATATCACGTTTTAATGTAATTTATGTTAAAGCCATTTTGGTAATGCAGTTAAACCTGACTAAGCTGGTGATGTTATTAATTTAAAATATTTTAAGCACGTATGAAATGTAGTAGCTACTTTTTGTTTGTACAACATTTTTGTAGCAGAAACCTATTTTAACGGTTTCGTTTCTAAACAATAGGTAATTCATATTGAGATCATTAGAATTTAGTGTAGTAGTTCAGTCATTTGAAATATCATTAGCTACTTACATTTTATGCATTAACTACTTCGTTCTTGTGTTAGGATTAGGATACAATCGACCTCATAATTCTCGGTCCAGACACTAATGAGTTCTTTTCAATTGAATTTCTATTATCTTTATTGGGTTTGAGTTTTCCATTCAATAGTACGTTCGTATGTACGTGTATGGAATATTTATAACGTAGTTTCACAGATGGGACACTCACTATAATAACCATTGGGATACATTTGAAAATATAATAGTATGGTTAAATGAAAATATTATTACTTCAAACGTGTCATACGCACACCAGCTACAAAATAAAGTTTTGTTAAGGTTAAAAAAATCATGTAAGCCGCTGGTGACAACATGCTTAAAAATTTATTAGTGTCTAACCAAGTTACAATAATTTATCGAGTAAGTGTGTAATTTCATTAAAGGTTAGATAGAAAAGGTATGATTGTTTATAACATGTACGAGTATATAAAAAGAAATAAATACCCAAAACGCTGTAACCGGTTATGTATAACGTTATGAAACTTGAATAAAATAGCATTTCAATCTTGGTAAGTAAAATTATCACACTACAATTATGTGACACTTACGCGTAGTTATTAAACATTAAAGTTTAGTTATGGTTTGACAATAGTCTCTACTAATCCTACTACGTAAGTCTCTACTCTACTCCCCTTAATTTTAAATTAGCTCTTTTTAATTACGAGTCAAGACATAGGTACGGTAGGTATGTACCTACTCGTATATTATCTAAACAGATTGGAAGTTATTAAACTGCTCTTACCACCGAGACAGAATACCTAAGTACCTAGATACTCGTAATATTGTATTGAGTAGGTATTATTATAGTCTGGTTTCCTGGCTCGTGTACGGATTTCAAAGGAAAACGTTTCTTTTTTATTCGAACAAAAATTCCTTGGTGACAAATCACCTAAAGGTCCTAAGAAAGAAACAAGGCGATATTAAAGCAACGGGTCATTTTTGTCGGAGAGAACTTCAACGATCCATCACTCGTAATTGCCGCAGTTCTCCGACTGTCCATCTCCTGTTATTTGATTATTACTTATTCATTTTCTTTATAACATTCCCGGGCGAATTAATCAAGTAATTTTTAGCCTGACGACAGGAAAGCTTCGAGGGAAACAAAGTTTCTGCGACAAAAATACATAATCATATCTGCGATGTTTCATAATCGAAAACGTACTTGCTACCTATGTGGGTAGTTTCCTCACGACAGATTCGTATTTTAGTTCAGTACTTTCATTCTATGGCTTTGACAATTTTCAAATTGCAAACATCAAAAATTCGCGTAGAGAAGTCACAAAATCGGCATACGGAAAATCAGGATATTGGACATCCGTCAGACAGAGGCGAGAGCACACAAACTTTGAACGTCGACAGTAACCGGATTCACTAACGAGTCGCTGAACGGGGGCGGGGGCACGCGCATCGCGCTTGTTAACTTTAAAAACTGAAGATAATATTGGTATAGCGTGGCTATATCCGACAACTTAGCCGGTGAAATACGCTGATTAGAGCGGTAAACAGCGTTAACCGCCCCAGTTTGCTTCGGAGACGAACAAACAACTTCACGCAGTAACGCTCCTCGCATAAACGCGTATTTGTTGAATCCTATTGGAGCGTTATCGGGTGCACGCAGCGGTCGCTGTTAGGACTTAACGAATTATCGGGCCAGCTGTCAGTGGCGCTATGGAGCCAATTGTGAATAATGGAGCGGTGAATTTATAATCATTCGGGCGGCCTATCGAGAGCCCGCGCGCGTCCTTGCGGCCTGACCACTACAAAGCACGCCAGATTAGCGCCATTGTTTGGAACAGGGCTTAAACAATTTAATTTGTATTCACAATAAAGTGCTCGGAATAGGAATAGATGAACGTAGGCTTACGGTTTCTCCACCCGGCCTATTGTTTCATACCGTGTCGTGTGGATTTGACGACCCAGACACGTTTCCGGTTATAGTATCAACAAATTGGCTCACGCTATTAATGTTCAGTGGGTGGGAATTCTATTGAAGTCAATAAGCCTGCGAGTGTAATGAATATTAAACGTGTAACTGATTATATCTACTCATAAAATAAATCTTATTATTCTAATGATATTCCTAGCTGACTAAATAAGCACATAAGAAAAACATCCTGAAAAGCTAATTAGGATTCAAGCGTGGTAGACTTTAATTTTATACAGTTTTTTCTACACAAAGCCATGTTACATTGAATCTGTAGACAGTATATTGAAGAATTTTTAGTAGGTAGTTAGAGCATTTATTTCACACGTCACGAAATTACATTCAATTACTCGCGGCGCCCGCGCGAACCACCAGGGCGTGTAATATTTTTAAGAGAACAGGTGAACAGCCTGTAATAAATTGCTTGATAGGGCTGGTCACGTGCAGGTCGTCCCATTTATGCTTCTTGTGAACACTGAAGGAAGTGCTGCAATTACCCGTGATGGATAGTGAGAGTTAGATGCGGCCGTAAGGGTCGCGCCATCCATATAACTTCCTTATCTACCTTCGAAGCGAAACTTTATGACATCTTTACGAGAATCGAAAAATATGGACGACCTTTGACATTTCCTAGAATCGTACGCAACGGCCAGTGAGCAGAATACACCTTTTGACACTCGCAGACTCCAGTGAGGATATATGTGTAGGATGCATTAGACGTTATAAAATTCCCTACATGAAGTATACCTACTTTAAATTTTAAATATTCTTTTGAAAAGTTAGGTTTGCACTATTGTTTAGAATATTGTTTATCAGACGAGCGATAAAAGTTGTAAAGCACAGCTAATTCGCAATCAGATGCTTTGGAAGCACAATGCACAATTGCACAACCTTTACTAGAAAATGTAGAGATTCGTAGATAAAATTACTGTAGCCTACTTCATTCTATAAACGAATGGATTCCAATTATTTCATTTCCAATTATCTACAAACTTTTTAGAGAGCTGAGCGTAGACTACGTCGTGGGTAGTCAATTCTTCGTAAGTATCTTTAACCGCCTAACTGAAATAAGTACCATCCTACACTTACCATAGCAATACTAATGATTTCTAAGAAATGTTTTGGAATTGAAAAATATTATTATTCAACTCGCTTGTTATGCTCATGAAATTCCAAAGAAATGCTCTACTTGCTTTAAATTCAATATTTTCTACAAGTGCCGGTTGAAGACGACAGTCTCCCATCTGTTTGCGATCTGAAATTGCAAAGAGACGGAATTTTGCGCGCTAGTTAATATTTGTTCAAAAGTAACTGAGTTGTTTTAATAAGTGTAGTTACTCGCAAATTGTAAGTACTCGAGAAATAAATCGAATCACTCGACGTCCGCTCCTTCATGCTCTTGGAATTTACTAGCTTTAATTAAAACTTTCTTTAAATAGTTAAGTAAAAGGCTTTATTTACAAAGTTCAAATTCTTTGTAGACTTTATATCGCGTTAGACAAAAGTAATAAATAACAAATGTATGTAAGTGCTCACAAAATGAATGGAGCCCAGAGGGGATCGCGCCGTGATATACAATTTGCAAAATTACATTTCTTTTCAAGTTTCTTCTTTCAACGTCAGACAAAAATGTGTAATAGGATGGCCTATTATCAAAATGGATTTGCTTATACCAAGAAAATAATCTTTTTATGAGAACAGAAGAACTCTACAATCACGTCTCTAATCCCTAGAGTTTCAAAAAGATTTCTACCGAGATTGATTCTGTGACTTAATTGCATTTCTCTGAAATGGCAAACGCTCGTAACACAGTCAAAATTTTTGCGTTTATATCGACTTAGCTACTTTGTCGAGCTAAAAGTAACAATAAAATAATCGCTGGGTATTGTACTTACTTAGATTACAATAAAAAAAATAAAAAAAAAAAAAAAAATAAAATAAAAATTTATTTGTTTCAAAAGTTTACATGTACACAAAGTAAGGCACTGGTTCCCACACTAGGATTCCCTGTGTTGTGGGATCCAGTCTCTTTCATCTGATTATGTTAATACATTAACGGTCTTATTCATAATAAAATGCTAATATAGGTTTAAAACCTACATTAGCTAAAACGTTTGATAGGCTTAAAACACTCTTATAAACCTCTGATAAAAAACGTTATTCATAATCGTTTATNAGGAAACTTGCCCCCCCTCCCCCTGCTACCACAGGGGGGGCTCCCGATGTCTACCGACGGAAATTCACTCAGGAGCACCCAAAGAAACACTGTTGCAAAAATGAGCCTTCTATACCAAAGTGGAGGGGTTTCCATACAAATCATTGCACTAAATTCCCTACTATGTTGTGCATTTTATATGATCAACAATCTATGGTGGTTTCCAACTTAGACTATGGCACAGCAACAAAAAATACGCAACTTTGAGTCCATATAGGCTGGTTTTAGAATCGCGCTGACCGCTCGCTGATCGTCGGCGCTGACAAATCAAAATGTATGATTGAAGGGAACGTTTCTGAGTGACGCTGATCGCTCGGCGCCGACGCTCCATACATTTCGGCTATCAGCGCTGACGGTCAGCGTGCGTCAGCGTGATTCTAAAACCAGCCTTAATCTTACCTAATCATAAATAGCTATAAATTGATATTTATTGTTAAAACTTCGTTTTGGTGGTACTAATGAATTCCTACAGACTTGTACAATTTGTAACGTTGTTCTCTAGTCTTCTTAATGACCCACTCGCGTGTCTTGGCGTCGTAAAAACTATCCATTTTAGTTCTAGCAGTTTGTATACAGAGGAAAATATATAGCGTTTCTGTTTGTTTAATGTCTAGGATCTTTCTTTTTGAATTTTTATAAAACTTATTGAAACCTTACTTGGATCATATGAAATCACTAGCTATGACCCAGCAAATCTTGTTTTGCACCTAGGGGTATGGAAAATAGTTTGCGTGCTATTCTCAGACTTTACTAAAGAATATACAAAATTTCATAAGAATCAGTCAAGCCGTTTCGAAGGAGTGTAGTGTTACTAACAGTCAAACAGTGTGACACGAGAATTTTCCTATACCATCTTACTTTAACTCTACCAAACGTCAAAAATCAGTCAAACTCCATACAAAAATCATCGGTTATCGTTATAGTTACGGTAAAGTTAGGTGGTTAGTCAGCCTCAGAATTTTGTTTTTTTTTTTTTTTTTTTTTAGTCTGGTAGTTTAATACCAGATAATTAGAGATAAATGTAGATGTTGACTTTCTTAAATAGAATTTTTTTTTTTGGGAGAGAGTGGAATAGTTTCTCGCTATTTTGTACGAGCAAACTGTAAAAGTACCTACGTGTGTCAATAATATTTACAAAAATGATGATGATGATGATAGTTATATACAATGTTTTTTTTTTTATACATTTTTGTTTTTATAATTTTTTTTTTGTTTTTAATGTAGAGATATCCTAATTTTCCTACACCATCTTACTTTAACTCTACCAAACGTCAAAAATCAGTCAAACTCCATACAAAAATCATCGGTTATCGTTATAGTTACGGTAAAGTTAGGTGATTCAAGTCAGCCTTAGAATTTTATTAGAGATATCCTACTGCTATTTATACTGACAATTTATTTCTATTATAGGTATTATACTTACAATGAAAAGGAGTGTTGTGAAAACTCTTTTGGCAAATGTGAAGTTTAATTGGTAACTCCATGTGTGTTATAGAATGCTGTTTGTTTTCCTAACAATAAAATAAAACACTAGGACCCAACTCCTGCCATTATTAATTGCTGAAATAACTTCAAAAGCGCCTCTTTGAAGCAAAAGCTCGTGAAAACTAATATTTTAATTACCCTCAGAATCATACCCGCCAATTCCGAAGTAGTTCCCGATCAAGTTGTCAACTTAACCAACAGTTAAGTGTCTCCCAGTTCCCACTTCCCACCATCGTTTTGGAGCACCTCTTTTTGTTTCCAACTCGCCGGGCTACTTTGGAGAACTGTTTTAAGTTTTCTACTTGGTAAGAGGGGCCAGGATTTTGAATTGAGGACTGTAAAATGATAAATTGATTTGTGGAGAAAGATAATGTAATTGAGAGCTAAAGATCCTAGACTACCATTCCTAGATTACACTTAACATCAGGTGCGATTGCGGTCAAATACCTACCTTGTCTTGCATAAAAAGTATTTGATATCAAGAATCAAGATACTTAGATTAATAACACCTAGATGGATAGTCTTTATACAAGCGCTTTGTCTGAAAAATCTTTATATCATCCAATGAAATGCTTGACTCTTCTTGCGCTTACTCGGTGTCTAGGTCTTATAAATTCTATGTCAAGTCACGGTAATACTGGTAATACTATCAATCCATTACCATTTGTAGAAATGTTTAGCGTAGTGGCACAATAGATGGCGCTGTAACAATTGACTTCGCTTTTCACGTAGGAAGTTCTGATAAGCGCGACAATAGATGGCGCTATGTGAATTTATGAAAGGCATATTATTGTACTTTAGTTAACCCTTTAACAGTCATAACATAATCATTTTTTTTTAAACTTTAATGCAAAAATAAATTTGTACATAATTTTCATTGTTTTTGGACCCTAAGATAAGCGAATAAGGTTCAAAATACGGTGGAAACTATATTCCCGCTGCCTTTTAAAGGCTTAAGATGTAGTATACTTTGTTTGTTGTAATGTGCTAAGAAGGAAAAAATCCTTCTCTATCATTAAATATGCTCTCCCTACAAATAATAATTTCTTCCCCGCCGATACGGCTTTGCATTAAATCGGTTAATTAATCCAAGTTTTGGGCGATAATCACTTCTAATCGGGTGCGGGTAAACCGGTAAATGAGTTGGTGTCAACAACACGCCGACACAAGATGGCTTGTGGAAGTACAACGTGAATTTTAGACGTGTAATAAAGTTTTCGGGGAAAATCGCGGACTTGTTAGGTAATGAAGGATTTCCCTTGTTTCCTTTATCAGTGTTTTATACAGGGTGTCCCAGAATGGGTGAATCAAACTGCTAGGGGAGGTAGCTCTACTAATGTACTATCCCTAAAAAATATGAAAACTAGGGTTGTTAGTTTTTGATTTTTGCCACTTGACGTTTCAGCGTGGGACTTTAACATGGAATTGAGCTTCATCAGCTTCATGGCTTTTGTCCTTCCTTACCTTTTTCTTTACGGAGAAAAAGGGGTAGAATTTGGTGATAAAAATTATTGCCTTTGAAATTGGTAGAGAGATTGCTAACCAAATAACGTTCTTTCTTTAAAAAATATTTTGTGATACAGCTGGTACGAAAATAATAATTTCTACAATATTGATAAAGTCTTACTTAGTACTTTACTTTATTATAAAATCTATTCTTAGAATTCCAGCTGTAAATTGCCTTGCTCAAATACTTTGTATTTTCATCGGTTCGTTAAGGCTAGCGACTGCTAATCAAATATTCATTACCAATCAAAAGTAACTGACGCAATAATATTAATTAACTTAAAGGAACCAGAAATAGAAAACATTCTGTTCGAAATAAAGATGTAAGATGAAGGGGACAAAACGCGTGAGATGAAGATTAAAAAGATAATTCCCCTTTGGCCCCACTGTGTAAGGGGCAAGGACACAATGGGACAAGACGTGAGGTCAGCACAAGTAGGGTTCCGCAGTCGCAAAAAAAGCTATCGAATTTATAACCATTTCTTTTTTTAAGTTGGGGAAAAAAAATTCCGTAGGCTCAAAAATAACTCTGTTGAATTGATAACCTGTATGTTTCTTTTTGAATTTGGTTAAAAATAAATACCTTTTTCTGCCGCATCGATAACTATTGAATAACGGTCTTATTCATAATAAAATGCTAATATAGGTTTAAAACCTACATTAGCTAAAACGTTTGATAGGCTTAAAACACTCTTATAAACCTCTGATAAAAAACGTTATTCATAATCGTTTATAAACCTTTGATAGCTAAAACAGAGTTTAATATTTTCTTTNTATGCCGCTGTGACACAGGTGTTTTATTCTCTATCAGTGTGTACCGGAGCAATCATTATGTTTTCATCGTATAACGGCTTTAGGCAAAATATTTACAGGTGAGCACAATCATTAGGTATTAAAAAACTTAAAACTAATTGATGGATTAATGATATCGTTCCACTACCTACAATAATCACCGTGGAACGATATCGTCAATATTCCTGTTTCGAGTTTCCCTGTAAACCCTATTAATAGTCATATTCATGTTTCAGTAACTATCATTTAAATCACGTTACAGAGATGCAATGATCGTGACAACTTTAGACACCTTCACAAGTCTCCTCTCCGGTGTCACAATTTTCGGGATCCTTGGCAATTTAGCATATGAACTGAACACTGAGGTAGACGAAGTGGTGGGCTCAGGAGGAACGGGTCTTGCCTTCATTTCCTACCCTGACGCAATTGCCAAGACATTTTTGCCACAGGTATGATACACAAAATAATTAATTAAAATACTTATTGCTAAATTATGGTTTCAATTTAAATCAAGTGGTTATTAGTAGACAGAAGATATATCAGTAACTTTTATAAGAAATGGTGAAATATGCGTCTGACCAGTATAAAGAGTGCATTGTAAACCAACTGATCTATTTTCCTCTGGCAAATTAGAGGGATTCGTCTTACTACAGTCGAGAACGTCGGACTTGATAGTGATGATGATGATGATGATTTTTAGAACATCATATTCATAGGTAATCCAATTTAAATTGTTATCTGTCTTTCAAAGGTTTGACACAGTATTAAACCTGTTTTCAGTTATTCTCGGTGCTGTTCTTCCTGATGATGACGGTTCTGGGCGTGGGCTCCGGGGTGGCGCTGCTGTCGACTATCAATACAGTCGTAATGGATGCCTTCCCGCGCGTGCCCACCGTCTACATGTCAGCCATGTGCTGCACCGTCGGCTTTGGCTTGGGGCTCATATACGTTACACCGGTAAAAACCCATATTATGTTGTACTATCCTACTAATATTATAAATTCGAAAGTTTGTGTGGATGTTTGTTACTCTTTCACGCAAAAACTACTGAACGGATTTTGATGAAACTTTACAGTATTATTGTTTATAACCCAGAATAACATATAGACTATAATTTATGACGATATGTGACAAACTAAATTTCACGCGGGTGAAGCCGCGGGCAATTTTCAACAATTTTATTGTATTCCATTCGTGTACCTACACCCACAAGGTGGACAGATGTCCTCACAAAGGAAATCTGAAAACCATTTGGGGTGGCCTATGTTCAGCAGTAGACGTCCTGTGGCTGAAATGATGATGATTCCAATCGTTTCAATACGTACGTTTCTTAGTTTTGTGGGAAAATGGGATTTTTATATGGGAATATTATTATAAATAAAGTAGCATAACGTAAATACTGTTTATCTTAACCTTCATTTAGTTGTTCATCATGCCAAGGACGAAGAACCACTGCATAGTTGTATTGTTCAAATGTCTAGACTGAAGCTAAGCTTCATGCTGTATCACAAAGTAATTAGTCACCAAAAGAAGTGAAAGAACATCGTCAACAAGAATGCTATATTACTCACCAAGCGTGATTTTACTAAGCCAAGGAGGTAATTCACATTCATTGAGAGGAATCTGTCTCATCTTTTCCATTTCTTGTAAATAGGTATGAATCATCGTAAAACCTTAAGTTAGTTAATTTAAATAAATAATAATAATAAGCTGTACTTTAGATTTTAAATCTTTGTTCTTTGTCTTATTCCAGGGTGGCCAATACGTATTGGAGCTGGTTGACTACTATGGCGGTACTTTCTTGGTCCTGTTTTGTGCCATTACAGAATTAATAGGAATTTGCTGGATTTATGGTACGTTTTCTATAATTTTATAACTAAAATAATAATTGCTTATAGAATGAAGATTATATAGCTAAAATAATCTAAACAAAACTTACCATTACATTCCTTGCACTAATATTTATGTTAAGCTGAAATCAATTAGCAAGGACACTCTACAAATCTAAGGAGTCATCATCTTTAGCAATGAACTAGCAGTACAAAACGACTCGCACAAATATTCTGAGCTAAGCTTTAACCAGCTCTAAAAAGAAATTATAGCCAATTTCAAAAGAAAAACTAATTTAGAATACGTACTTAACTTTAAATGTATACCTCCGACTGGTGGATACAGGCATCTATCAGGTTCTTTCAAGTGCCTGCCCAATATAATATTTTATGTACTTAATTCCAGGTCTAGAAAACATCTGCCTGGACATCGAGTTCATGCTGGGCATAAAGACGTCGTTCTACTGGCGCATCTGCTGGGGCATCGTCACGCCGGCGCTCATGGTCACCGTGTTCGGTTACGCGCTCGCTTCCTTCGAAGCCCTGGTCTTCGGCGAGGACTACTACTACCCTACAGCTGGATATGGTACTTTCATTCAAATATCATAACAGTACGATACCCTTTATAAATTGACGTAGTATACAAAAACTGACAATTTGTCCAACTTATACTATAACTTCAGATAAGTGTTATTCGTTTTTTTGGAAATTAACCTAAAAGTGAAAGAATACGAGAACTAAATAAGAATACAGTAACTTTATGAAGTCAACGAACCAAGTTACTTGCCGTGGACAAAATTATTAGGTAAATCCTACAAGTCCAAGCCAAATTTCGATCTTGTTGTTACATAGTCGACGTCATAATCAATGGATAAATAAATAATTAATTAGTCAAAAAACAACGTAGACCACAGGAATATATTATTATTATCTATCATATGAAACGTTTTTTTACAGCTGCCGGATATGTCATGCTGGGAATGGGGATCATTTTCGTTCCTTTAGTTATGGGCATGGTCATATGGAAAAATAGAAATAACAGCTTCAAGCAGGTCAGTGATATTATAAAAAAATAAAAAACAAGTTTCTCTCTTTTATATAAAGTAACGTTTTTAAATATAGAACTTATCTAATTTTGTATTTATTTTTAACATTGCAGGTTATCAAGAAGTCATTCCATTATAGTCCCAAATGGGGCCCTCGTTCTGCCCTGATAAAGGAGGAATGGCAGCAGTTCATAGCAGAAGCCAAGTCAGACCGCATGGGTACTTCCTTCTGGAGACACATAGGCAATATCTTGACCGGTGGATATAGGTCGGGAAAATAATCTAGTCGTTATTAGATTGTTTAATGTAAATATGTAAATATCAATAGAATTAAGAAATAGTAGGTATAATAACTTTTTGTTAAGTGAATTATTAAAAAATATTTTCAACATTCTGTGTTTCTTTTCCATGCACCGAAGAAACTTTATTTAGTACGTTCAATGGAAAAATCTATTTCATATGTAAATATAAAATCAAGAGGTTAACAAATTGGGTAAACATCCAATATGTGATCAAAGTGGAATCGACCCATAATAATAATTATATGGTAGCTTTAGTTTAGTTCTAGAAGAGTCACGAAACATTCATCTTGGTAAACCTTGAATAGGTAATTCAAACATAAATAATCTTAATCAATTTGAATAGGGAAACAAAAACCTTTGTTTGATAACACATGGATAAAGATCTTATGTAACTGAATTTGTTTTTAATATTCCCGACGAATAGAATCATCAAATTTAATTAATTAATTATAGCACTTGGGTGAAAAAGCGCGGCTAAAGTTCATAAATAGCCTATCTATAATAATAAAACACAGAGCCGAGACACATACTAAGTAAACGGCACTCAGGATTAATTAAATTATTAATTCAAATTAAGTTTGATAATGGTCACTTGCCTACACTACGAATGCAGAGTCTGCGTTTTGCTACGAGACTACGGCATCGTAGGCTACGACGCTACGACTCGTAGTCAACATTTTTAAACTAAACGACGCGCGATGATGTTTTACATTCCATTATTTCAAGTAAAATATGATAATAAAACCTCGGAAGACTGAGAGACTGGATTCATCCGTCACTACCAATACATACAAATAATATTATGTATTAGTAACTGCTGCCATAAGTCTGCCATCGGTATCAAATGACGTAAATTTAAAATCTGCTTTTTTCCACACTTTCGGCCAAATCTGTAATAGTTCCAAGCTTATCACAACTTTTCTGAACGTGTGCCATGGAGGTTATCTTAGTATCAAGTGATGTAGACGTAGGGTATCTTACGGTCCCCCTCTCGTACTATGTACAATGGGTATTGAGAAACTAGCTTTTTATACATATAAGGTCACCTCCAAAAGACAGACGAAATTTTAATAGGGCATCTAATAATATTAGAAAAATTGGACCCTAGCATTAAAACCAAAAAAAATAGGCAAGTTTCTGTTTTTACTTTTCCTAACAAACTAAATGTAATATTTTTATTTTTAAACCCTCTCTGTCATTTTCACATTATTTACATAAGCTGCTGGACGTGACGTCCTTGTACACGGATTCACTGTCTGGCACGATCGATGCCATGCCTCCGGACCGCACTGAGCANAATACAGCCAATGCTATGATCACAGCTTTTCCATTTTGGAGGCTTACTGGTAAGCCATGGAGTAGGCATTGGAACCGCTGCTTCCACACCCCAAAACACCTTTCAACAGTGTTCCTAGTTGAGATGTGAGCATTATTGTATGCTTCTTCTTCTGGACGACTAGGCCTTAAAATAGGTGTAAATAGATATGGCAGAAGAGGGTAGCCCGAATCGCCAATAAGGCGTCCTCTAAACTGCCTATCCTCAAATCGTTGTTTTATATTGCTCTCCATAAAAATTCGACTGTCATGTGTACTGCCTCGCCATCTAGNCACGGATTCACTGTCTGGCACGATCGATGCCATGCCTCCGGACCGCACTGAGCACTTCGGGTTCACTCAACATAACATCAAAAAATCTCGAAAACTAGCATTCTAAAAATATGGTTGTATTATCTAAAACGAATTAATTTAAGATGTTTTATTGATCCCTTAAATATCGTCTGTCTTTTGGAGGTGACCTTATACCTACTACGAGTAATATTAAAACAAATATACCTAGTCTTCATGCTTCTTTCCTGTTAAGCATGACAAGTGGAATCTAATCTATTTATGTAGAATTATTAACATTGTATTAATTGCCACGATATTCCACCATTGCTTTATCCATATCACTTTAATCTTATATTAATTGCTTACGTTTAAGCTCCTTAATACTGCTATATGTCATAGCTGAATAGCTGGTATTCAGTGTGTAATTTACACCAATTAGCCACGATAAGAGATGAATGTGATGATGCTCATAAGAAAAAATAATTTAATAACATAAATCAACTAGCAAATAGTCCTCACTTATCTAGTTTAACTGACTACTTTGCAGTCGAGAAGATATTTTATCAGTAAAAAAGAAGAAGCCACCCTTTTGATATTTAGCGTGTTTATTATTCTTGCTTACACTCAGGCGACCCAAATCTGAAAATACAAAGATAATAAATCCAAAGATTTTGGTCTCTCACTCAAATCACTCTAATAGGAGTAAAAAAAAAAGTTATGATAAAAATCCTTTGAGCTAGAGTAGCATATTATGTATATGTGTGTACCTACCTTAAGCTTAAGTAACGTGATTTCGTGAAAGGTATGATCAGAATCACAATTATCGGAGAATGTTATATCAGATCACAGTCGGATAACTATCTAAATTTAATCTACGAAGGCCACGGACGCGGTTTCAACAAGTTCTGTTTTACGTGCTTTTTTTATTTATTTATTTATTATCAGAAAATGTATGTTTACAGACAGGTCCAAAACACATACATATTATAATAAAATTAAATTAAATTTACATTTAGTTGCATGTCATAAATTAGGATTACCATGTCAAATCAAATACCTACAAAAATAAAATACATTATCATTAATATGGTCATTAAATACAAGTCATAGCTCCAGAAACAGGCGTCCAAGGAAGAACATAATGTAAAACAGTCAAGTCAACACAAATCATTGCAAAGTCAGAAATAAACATTAAAACAAGTCACACAATGTTAAACAAGTACAAATGTCATTAATAAACGAAAAGGCTTTGCAACACAACTGCCCAAAACTGTCAGCAAATAGGTCGGTATCATAATCGTGAGCGAGCGTTTATTGATAACAGTGGCTAATATGTAATTCTTTTCAACATTTAAAAAGTTGTATCCATATCATGAAATTCATCAATGATATATGACACTAGCTTTTGCCCGTGACCTCAACCACGTGAGTCTCGTTCTGGCAATGAAGGTCTTATTCGCGCTTGGGCACACCCTTCCAAATAGCGAAATGAAGTTCTTTTTCTCTGGGTCCCAAACTACTATATACCAAATTCCATATAGGTCGGTTAAAGCTTTACCTAGTTACTGTTTTACATCAATCCATCCTCACACACTTTCACATACCTACGTAAAATTACACGAAAGATTGTGATTACTTTTAAGAACCAACTAAGCATTTTATCAATCATGCATGCAACATAGAGCAATGTTGATAAGATAAATGTAATTAATTTAATTCATAATGTAATAAAAAAGGAATCTTATTATTCTTATAATCTATCTACTGATACGTTTGAACTAATTCAGAGTTTTGTGTTCGTCTATAAACTTTAGGTAGAAGTGCGCCTCTTAATTTAATTTACCTACATCTGGACTTTTTCGTAAATTATTTCGTAATAACAGAAAATAAGATTACGTACTTCCAACTGTAAAGTACAGGGCCACAAGTTGGTATGGGAAGCTTTAACTGACCTTTTTTCAATATTACAGACTAACAAGATATAGAAAAACTTGACTGAGTCAAATCTAATTTGGTCATGTCTCTAGGTCTCATAGTTTCCAAGACATAAGCTAAAAACCGAAAAATGGGACCTTCAAAACCCCCTCTCCGCCGGCTCAACGGCTAAGGGGACTTTTGATATGTGCGTGCACCTAACTAGTCCAAACAAAAGTACGAAGTCAAAAATTGTATTCCAAGCATTTGTATTCCTTGACACCTTTTTTGAGCATTTATTGACTGAACTATAGTAGAACTGGTATTGATTAAACTTAATAGGCACTTCTATTGTTCCGTCAGGGTTAAACAAAAAAATACGAAGTCACTTTATGTTGTTTCTTACAAGCAGATTTAAAAAAAATGTAGGTACATTGCCTATTTAAAAGATCATAATTGAAATGGAGTAAAGATTAGTACATTCCTACCTATCTACTGTTGTACTATTTTAATCTATAGATTATTTCTGATAATAATACAAAATTCAATATAACGATGTATCGCCGATATTAATAATAACATCCCGGGTCCTTTTCTAGATAAAACAAAACATTTCAGATGCCGCTTCTATTGGCCATATACCTTTAAAACGTTTTTAGTTTGTATAATAGGTGCATAGATAAATTTTAGAAGTAACAACATTTACTTTTTCATTTTATTAAAGTTTTATACGCGTGTCCCAAAATTAACACATTACACTGACCCTGGAGGTAGCAAGTTAGTGGGAGGTACTAATTTTGGGACATCCTGTATTGTAATTCACATTTTAATCATTTTAACGTACATGTCTTTATCTAGACACATGGGAGCCTGTCAAGCCAAGTTCAAGCAAAGGAACTGGCTAGCCAGCGCCGAGTGTAATATTACACGAACCATTTGGTGCCACTTTTGACCCTTCTCTAACTCAAAACCTCTTTAACGTAAATACATAAAAAACCGACTAAAAAAAGTCGGTATATTTGAGCTTGGCGTTTGGCAGACTGGCACCGACTCCGAATATCAATCATGCTCATTATTGTATTTGTCCTAATAAATAAATAACGTAATTATTTTTATACTTTTTAGTGAACTTTTTTTGGAAGCGGTTTAGTTTTTGAAGTACGTAGGTACGTTAGTCGAATTACAGTCTATTGGATATACAGAAAAAGCCACCGTAAAAGTTAGACTTACGTTATGTTATACCATAAAATCTGATTTTTTTATGTATAGGTAATATTTGGGCAATAATTAGAAGACAGTTCAACAGCCAGACAGTTTTGACAGTTCCAACTCCTTGCCAGACAGGTTTTTTAGGGTAGCTCCCAAAGCCACGCTGACCCAAACTTCATAATTTACCAACATTATAATTATCCTTATTGGGAGCATACGCTGACAAACTTACAGCTTTTATAAAATGACGTACCTAGGTCTGGCGTTCACTAGCTCTTAGTCTATTCTTCTTATTCGTTACGCTTTTGGCAGAGCGGTCGTGGTCACGTTGAGGCGTTGTTCACATCGGTTGTAGAGGTGAATATTATTTATCTATTACACTATTACTTCTACCTTAGTCTATTACTTCTACCTATATTTTGGGCCATACTGTTTGTGTATAGTGACAGTGATATAGACATTTAATACATTTAGTATCAGCTTATAAAAGCTTCTTACGCCCGTATTCACAAACATTACTATGAGATCTCACAGTGCGCGTGGCCGCACAGGGTGACACGCAAACCAATCACAGAGCTCTATTTAACGCTGTGCGTTCGATTTGCTGCTTCACTTAAGCAAGCATCGTTTGTGAATATGGGTATCAGTCAAATTAATTCACAGGTAAAACTGTATAATGTACGACGTACGTACACCCAATAGGTCTCACGCAATCTATACTAATTTTATAAATGCGAAAGTAACTCTGTCTCGGTTTCACGCCTAAACCACTGAACCGATTTTGATGTTTGGCACAGATATAGTTTGAGTCCCGGGAAAGGACATAGGATAGTTTTCATCCTAGTTTTGTAAAACAGGGACGCGCGCGATAAAGTTTTCTGTGACAGACAAAATTCCACGCGGGCGAAGCCGCAGGCGGAAAGCTAGTTAAATATATACCTAGATAAGCTAGTAGTTACCAACTTTTTACGTTTTGCTTCTGTCGTTGGCGGTACTTTTTATCTTCTGATATATCTTTTGAATTGCCTAATTTCAACGATGGTAAACAATCATGTACGCAGTTCACTTTAATAGCGCCTGTTATAGCGCGCAGTCAGGCCGCAGCCGTAATAATGGTGAATATAAATAATTACTACGAATTTAATACAAATTGTTATTACTATTACAATAATTCATAATTCTATTTTAATTTAGGATTCTGAAAAACAAACTGCGGAAAATGGGACACAAGAGAATAAAGCTTTTGACGCATCTCCTGAAAATGGTGTAAGCAATATGAGCAAACTGGACGTGAAAAAACAGGATCTGAAGGACACTGATTTAGAAAACACTAAGGTAAAATATAAAGTGACTAATACATTATATTTTTTTATTGATTAATTTCAAAATATCTAAAATGAACAATGTGACGTTAAAAAGCTCCACAAATCCAGAAACAGAGAAATATGTAAAAATAATTTAAAAGGTAACATTTTTGTGAAAATCCAGCGTTTACCCTAAATTACGAAATATTGCTATTATCTTATCTATTTCCTAACTAAATGAACGATATTGCTTGAAGACAAGGAATTCAATACCAAAGAAGCCATAGATCATACCGTAGGAGTTACATAAATAGGATTACTTTTAACGCCTAAATGTTTCCCGCAGCTTTAGTATCTATACTTAACCGTTATCCTGCAGGAATTAGATATGCATTGGATATAAAATACATGTTATTTAGAATTTTTAAATATGTATAGATACTTAACATTCTCTAATGAGTATTCAACCATCTTAGTTATAAATAAGTTCTTTCCATTTATTACACATATTTCAAATTAATTGTTGCGATTTTATTGAAAGACGCAATATTTAACGAAATGAAATGGATTAGTTTGCAAGTTCTTTATAATGACATTTTCTATTCTTTTCATGGCTCTGCCTAAGGCTCTGCCTGCGTCAATAATTTTCATTTCTTGTTTAACTTAACTTTTGAACTAAGCTTATAAGTAAGGGACATTAAGGAGGTATGTAGGTTGAGTTGTTGAATCTTATGGAATTAATAAATCGTAAACATTTCATTTCCCAAAAATAATAACTGCTAAGCTGATGATGTCGATAGAGATGAATCTTATCAAATATAGCTGACAAAATAAGTTTCCCAACTGTATATCACGTAGGTATTCGTTATTCTAGACAAACCCCCTGCAAACACTGATAAAACATTCTAACATGTATAGCCCGGACCAAAACCGAAAAAAATTTTTTTTTATAGTTTTACTACCTAGTTAATCACTCGATTACTTATCGCTATCTGACGTTTTATTGTTCAAGATTAACTCCATAAATTAATGTGTTTTATTGATTGGATGAAACACATTATACATACAAAGAAAATACCACAGCTTTTCTTTTGATAGAAAACAATATACGATTATTTATATGATTGATCATATAATTTATTACTACCGGACCGAAGTATTTATTGGTGTCAAATTGTCGATATAATTTGCAATATTTTTTTTATCTAACAGTCACGAGACTCGAAAAGTAGGACCATTTTATAAAACCTATGCTCCTAAAATTTTATCAATATGGCAAGCTAGGAAGTTAGAAAATGCCATGACTTTCTTCGCATATAGGTAGTGGTGGCTTATCTAAATGATAATCAACATCCTGTTATTAAATATTGAGCGAGGGAAAATTTAACTGCCATAAAAAGGAATTAATTTTTTGGGAATTAAATTGTAATACTGATTTCTTAATCTTAGGGAGATTTTATGCGATCGAAGTAATTATTTCACAAATGCATATTTTCTCCGATACCATTATATTTACATAAATCATTAAAATATAATTTGACTCTTGCTATTTTATCAAATAAATATTGTATTTGTCCACAGCCAACAAACGAAGGAAAAACTCAGGAAAGGCCAAAATGGGACAATCAAATAGAATTTTTAATGTCATGTATCGCGACCTCAGTCGGTTTGGGCAACGTGTGGCGGTTTCCCTTCGTGGCGTACCAAAACGGCGGTGGTGCCTTCCTCATCCCATACATCATTGTCTTGCTGGTTATAGGCAAGCCTATGTACTACCTTGAGACAGTCCTTGGGCAGTTCAGCAGCAGTAATTGTGTAAAAATATGGGCGCTATCGCCGGCAATGAAAGGTAAGAAGTTCAAGCTGTAATATTATTTCCTACTAGGTATAGCCAAGTATTTATTTTATTATTATTTAACATTAACTTATCAAAGGTCAACCTCTCTCTATCAAATGATTGATAATTATCTGTTTATTATTTGATAATGAAATATCTATCCTTCTGATCAAGATCAAGTACGTGGTGTTTTCCCCCTTGTGAAGTCTCCTCACAATTTAAATAGTCGAAATTATAATAATATGTAGTTGAAAGCCTTGGATTATTACTGTGCATGCTGTTTAAATAATATTAATCCAAAGATATCCAGCTTTCTATAATTACGTAGACAGACGCATATTTATTTTAACTGTCGGTTTAAAAATAAAGTAAATAATAAGTAATGTAGAGCCACAGATGTAAAGCATTAGAGAGGTAGTCAGTAGATCTAAATATGGCTTATTCAATTCTTTCAGAAAACTATTTTTTATCCTCCTTAAATATAATACAAATAAGAGTTCTAAAAAACTGAGCATAAGTACTCGTAATATATTGAAACTAGAATAAAAGTCTAACTTTCGAAAAGTTAAGCGAAAACAATCCTGTAACTTTCCTTCCAGGTACTGGCTACGCTCAAGCTTTGGGGGCAAGCTTCGTTCTATCGTACTACGTGTCCATCATCGCTCTATGTCTGTACTACCTGGCCATGAGCTTCCAGTCCACTCTGCCGTGGGCGCTCTGCGACCCTGAGTGGGAGTCGGACAAAGTCTACTGCGTGCCTTCAGGGTACACAGCACCTCCAGGCATAAATGGCACTAGTAGTGCAGAGCTGTACTTCACGTAAGTTACTTAATCATATTTTAATAGTTAATTTTCTTCTACCAATGTTTATTTAGCAGTTTAACAATTTTAGGGGAGCAACATTCCCCTAAAAAATGTAGTAAGTAATTTCCCCAAGGAAAAAAAAAATATCAACTTGTATTAAAAAGTATCATCTATTTGTCTAAAAACTAATAATTGTCACTATTCGTAGGTAAATATTTATCCAGTATTTATTTAGGTACCTACGTGACTAAAGGCAATGACTAGACTATGTTTAAACCAGACACCCATATCTCAAAGATTTTCATATTATCTTTTAGTAGATTTTTAATTACCATTTTTCGTAAAGTCATCGCAGCTTAAGAAGATTAATTAAAGCAATTGAAGAATTTGTACGTAATTAGATAATTGTGATTAGCATTAATGTACGGGTATCATAATATTGGGTATGAATACCTTACCTGCCTTACCTATTACCAAAAGCAAACTTTAGTAAGTACGAGATAATCTACCAATACCATTCAAAATAGATATACCCATTAAAGTCAGGGGGGTTTACTATACATATCCAACAATGATGCGGTTAAATGTGACTATGTAGGTAGGTACAGCAGTGTGGATGAAGGAACTCTTGTAAAATTAAGTTTCTTTTTTACAGACAAACAGTACTTAGACAGTCCGATGGCATTGATGACGGAATTGGTAAGCACTTACCATTATTATTAAAATTATATAAAAAATATTTTAAATGGGTTTCATATTTTTATTAATTGACTGACTTTTACTAGGGGCGCCGATATGGGACCTGACTCTCTGTTTGCTAGCGTCCTGGATTATAATATTCGTGATCGTCGCTCGCGGTGTAAAGAGTTCAGGAAAAGCTGCGTATTTTCTAGCCATCTTCCCATACATCGTGATGTTCATTCTGCTAATCAGGTAAGATGTGACTCAAATTTATTTTTCTTTATGTTTCGTCTTTTTAAGTCAAATTGTTAGTTTAATTATGTGCGACAGATCATAAGGCTTATTAACCTTATTAATTACACGAAAATTGTATTTCTGTTAACAGAGCAGTCACATTGGAGGGAGCAGGCAAAGGAATCATGTTCTTCCTTACACCTGAGTGGGCAAAAATTTTAGAAATTAAGGTAAACCTCAGTTGTATTCACCGCTTATTTATCTAACACACAAAATAAATATATGAAAAAGATTGCTAACATTGATATTTTTTACAGGTTTGGTATGCTGCTGTAACCCAGGTGTTCTTTTCTTTGTCAGTGTGTTCTGGTGCACTTATAATGTTCTCTTCTTACAATGGCTTCAGACAAAACGTTTACAGGTAAAGTCAAAATGTTTGTATGACAACTTGAGTGATGAAGTATAACAAATCTGTTTTTAATAAGAGTGATCCGTATCGTATGCATTATTATCTATTGACAAGCTATAGTACACGCTCTGCTTAGCACAGGCCAGATAATTAGGTGTGATTGTGGGTAGTATAATGTATTTATTATTATTATCGAACAACTTACAATAATAATCTCTCTAATCCCGTTCCATAATAATATTTAAATACTTACAAATAGTATTGTTAATTTGTTTAATTCCTGAATACTTAAGTGCAAATTTTCAGATAAGTTTCTCGTGTTTCACATAGATATGTAACAAAAACAGCATGGCAAAAGCCCAAGTTTAAATAAAAAAATATTTTAAGACTTTATTGCACACACATAGGAATGTTCCGTACAAAAAGGCGAGCTTAATGCCATAAGTCAGTCACTGGTGTTTGCTGATAAGATAGGTCGTAAATAAGTCGAGAATGTCAAGTTCTTTCATTTTGTTTCAGAGACTCTATGATAGTCACTACATTGGATACGTTCACAAGTTTAATGTCAGGAATCACTATATTCGGAATTTTGGGAAACCTAGCCCATCAACTGAACCAAGATGATGTTGGGGAAGTCATTGGTTCTGGAGGATCAAGTTTAGCTTTTATTTCTTACCCTGACGCCATTGCACAGTCTCCGTTTGTGCCACAGGTACAATAAGAATTATTTTAGCGACGATAATTATTATTATAATCGGCTAAGTTTATGGTTAGTTACCTACACATAAAATTATCTGTTTCCAGCTATTCTCGGTGCTATTCTTTTTGATGATGGCAGTCCTTGGTATCGGTTCTGGCGTGGCGCTACTTTCCACGGTCAACACTATTCTAATGGACTCTTTCCCACGAGTGCCTACCATTTACATGTCCGCAATAGCTTGTTCCGCTGGTTTTCTGCTTGGACTCGTTTATGTTACACCGGTAAGTATAAAAAAGAAGATAATTATATTTCTTTTATTTCTTTCTTTCTAAATTCAATTACGAATATAATACAAATAGTATATTTACAAACTTTTTTTCTATTTCGAAGACAAATCCATAGTGGCACTTGCTGTGAACCAAATAATTAATTCAGGAAAACGGATATTTAAGTACACATTTCATGTTTCCATTCATTATTTTTATATTTACAGGGTGGCCAGTATATTTTGGAATTGGTTGATTACTATGGCGGCACATTTATGAGGCTATTTGCTGCTATAGCGGAAACTATCGGTGTCTTTTGGATTTATGGTATGACTTCTCCTTAGTATTTTTAGTTAATAAAAATGATTGAATTTTTAATTAATTGTAGTATTAAGAATTGTTTTTTAAATTCCAGGTTTAGAAAACATTTGTCTAGACATCGAATTTATGTTGGGTGTCAAGAGTTCATTCTACTGGCGTATTTGTTGGTCAATAATAACCCCAGCGATTATGATAGCAGTGTTCATGTACGCATTGATCACCACAGAGGCTCTCGTCTACGGTGGCACTTACAGATATCCAGAAGGAGCTTACAGTACGTATTAAAATTGGTATTCGGTTCTTTTTACTCAAAAACTCTATCTAAATATCAAGCTAAGTAACATTCATTCAATACAAGCCATACCATACCGGATTTTCAGTTCATATTAACAAAAACTTCGATTTTCCTAAAATACCTACAACCAATATTTATTTTCAGTTGCGGGCAACATGCTTCAGTACATCGGAATTGCATTGATCCCCCTATTCATCATCGCTGCCTTATGGAAATATAGAAGTGGGGATATCATTGAAGTATGTTACCTAATGTACAATTTTTAGTTTAGCAACAGTATGAGATTGTGTTCTTGGTGTAACCGATTTAAAAAAAAAATGTTGCAAGTGTCATGTCCATGTTCATTCATGATATGTAAAAAAATATTTGTTCACAGACAATAAAGGTGTCTTTCCGCAAAAAGGAAACTTATGGACCTAGCGATGAAGAACTACGAGAGCAGTGGCGTCAGTTCAGATCAGATGCTAAATTCGACCGCAGCGTGCAACGCAAGAACTGGTTCCACCATCTTGGAATGATCCTCATTGGCGGATATAGATGGGGAAAATAGACGGCAGCAGCGGCTTGCTTACAGGAATATGGGTCAATAACTCAACAAATTACGAGAATGTAAATTATTTGTAATCTAATAACATTATTCATCATTTAGTTGCGTAATAATTATTTGTATGACAATATTCTTAGAGCTATGATAATGTACATATTATTTATTTAATCTCAAATAAAATATTTTTTAGTATTAACTATTTTCTTAATCACAATATAATTACCTATTTGTCCCAAATGTCTTTTCGACAGAGAATAATGAAAACTCTAAAGAAAATATAACATTATGAATTCAAAGGTGACTTACTGACTGACTGACTGACATAGTGATCTATCAACGCACAGCCCAAACCACTGGACGGATCGGGCTGAAATTTGGCATACAGGTAGATGTTATGACGTAGGCATCCACTAAGAAAGGATTTTACGAAATTTCACCCCTGAGGGGGTAAAACGGGATCCACGAGGACACGAAGTCGCGGGCGGCCGCTTTAAAAATAATAAACGTTAATTAGGCTATTAAATAAAAGATGAGATTGTCGTTTCAAGTTTATTTAAGTTTTACACTACACATAAAAGTATATTCCATAATAAAGAACACGTTACAATGCCCTTAGATTTCTAATAAGCTATAATATTCAAGAAATAAAAAGATATTTGAAGTAAATTAATATTTATACCTCCACTAAAGCTAAAAAAAAAATATAGAACTGTTGTCCTGCAAGCGTAATGGTCCTCTTATTTATGTTTAGATTTCTTCTTCTTCTTGCTAGACTTTTTCTTATGCTTACGCCTCTTTTTCTTTTTCTTATGGTCATCGGAGCTCGATTCAGAGTCGCTATTGCTCTCACTTGCTGCTCGTTTCTTTTTCTTTTTATTTCTTTTCTTTTTCTTCTTCTTTTTGCGGGCATCTGAAGAAGATGATGATGAGGAATATTCCGACTCACTAGAAGACTCACTATCAGTGTCAGGTTTCTTTTTGACATTAGCCAAGTCTAATTTTATAGTTTCGTTCTCTAGCTTTGCTTTTTTTGATTCTGTAGGTCCTCCTATGGGAGAACCAGAACGGTCTCTTTTTTTCGAGATGGAATCATCTTTAGCTTCATTATCAAACTCTAAATGCTCGTCATAGTCAGGTTCAAAATGGGCTTCGTCCAACGTCGACTTTTTACGTTCATGTTCAGAGTTCTGATTTTTACCATCTCCGGATCTGTCCTTATCGTGATGTCGAGCACGGGATTCTGAATGATGTCCTTTTTCTTCTTTCAAATTTTTATCAGAATCTTTTTTAAGGGCTTCTGTAACAGGACTTCGGCTTCCTTTAACTACTGATTTACCACTCTCTGACACATTGCGTCGATCGGGTTTAGACGAATCAAGTCTACTAAATGCGTCCTTTTTACGACCCCTTTCATTTTCAACCGTCACCCTACGATACGATTGCTCCTTTTTGGGGGTCTTAGACCGTGATTTCACTCTTTCTACAGTGCTGTGCACAACACGGGATTCACGGTGTTTTCTTACATCTTCAACTTTTCCGCCAAGACGGTCTTTAACGGAAAGCCGAGGCGGTGGAGTTTTAGACGATCTCGTTTTCTTATCATTTATCTCAATAGATCTTTGATCAGCATCAGTCACTGGAACTGTAATTTGAATGTTATTCATAGTTCCCTTAGATTGTTCGTCACCATATAATTTGAGACGCTCGCTGCTAATTTTCTTAATTTCTATAGGTCTTAACGAGTTAATAGCTTTAGCAAATATAGCATTTTCTGCTCTTTTGATTACATCTGATGTAACTTTGTTACCGTCATCGTCTACTTCAGGAGAAGATATCTCACCTGGTTCTTTGGATTTCTCAACGTTGTCATCGTCCACTTCCCATTTAGATAGCTCAGGTAAGGGTGCTAACATTTCTTTACTGGGATTGTTCGTTTCAACCTCTAATTTCAAGTCTAACTCATCTGTATTAGCTTGCAGTTCTATCCCATCAAAAGGTTCTTCTTGTTTTTCACTTGTGTCGTTTATCTCTTTAGTGTCACTTACTTCCACATTTTCTTCCACCTTGACATAATTTTGTATAATTTCTTTATCTACAGCTTCAGCTGCTTCATCGCCATAAAGATCATTTTCCGGTTTATCGTCAGATGTAATGGCAGGAGATTTTACTTCCGTTGTTTGTTCTTCATTCTGAGAATTGTCTATTGGAGAAGACATTGTTTGTTTCTCACTGCTTCCATCTTCTTGATTTTTAGATTCAGAGTTTGTTTTATCTTCAGCGGTCTCATCGCTTTCTTTCTTAATAACATCTTTATCTTTCTTCTCTTTCTTTTCCTTTTTCTTCTTCTTTTCCACTTCTTTTTCTTTCTCTCTCTTTTTCTTCTTTCTATCTTTTATCTTCTTCTCTTTTTCTTTATGTTCTTTTGTTCTGTCTGCAGATTTATCGCGAGTTTTGTCTTCCCTCTTTTCACGTCGACTATCTCTATCACGTGACCTTCCTCGCGACTCACTGCGTTTTTTATCTCGTGCTTCTCTGCTACGTTTTGGAGATGTACGACTTTTCTTGTCAGGGGTTGACCTTTCATGTTCACGTTCCCTTTCTTTATCATAATCGCGACTTCTTTCATATTCCCGTATACGGTCTTCACGCCCCTCTCTCTCGCGTGGTTCACGTCCTTCACGCGGCTCACGGCCTTCCCTCTCTCTCGGTTCACGTCCTTCACGAGGCTCACGTCCTTCGCGTGGTTCACGGCTGTCACGTGGCTCACGGCCTTCACGACCTTCGCGAGACTTATCATACGCAGACCTCTTTTCTAATTCTCTTGGCCTATCTGGGTCTCGATTTTCAGGGAAACGTTCACGTTCCCGGCCGTCTCTTTCCCTATGTCTCTCATGTTCAGCGTTAGGATTACGCCTAGCTCCAACTCTATTACGAATACCAGGCCGATAACCTGGTCGCATATTGTTGTCTCTAACAACATTATTTTCATCTCTATATGCATCGCGGAAATTAGGGTCATGGTAATTCGGTGGTACTTGATCTCTGGGATCAGCACTAGGCGGTCTAAATGGAGCAGTTCCTTCACGAAAGTTATGTGGAGGATTTTCTCGATAAACACCTTCTCTATACGGAAGGTTTCTGTAGTTGTCACGAAAAGGTGGTCCGGCACCTCTGAAATTACCATCGCGATACGGGGGCCCTTGGGCACCGGGCTCCCTAAACGGCTGTCCGTCTCGAAATGGTATTCCTTGATCACGGTATGGTCTGAAATTGTCACGATAACGTTGTTCACCTACGTGGACTGGAATTTCACTTTGAGCATTAGGTATGGGCAATTCTCTAAAAGTACCTGGGCCTTCAATGTACGGTGAAGGTCTATAGTTATCTCTAAAATTAGGGGGTGGTAACCGCTCCCTATCCATGAGACCAGGTGGCTTTTCAAAAGGCGAAGGTTCAAATCCAGGTACCGGGGGTTCCACGCCAGGGGGAATATCTTCAAATGGTGGTGGATCGTAACGTCCACGATACCCAGGAGGTCCTTCAAGGCCTGGACCATTATCCATGGGAAGTAAAGGTTTCACACCCATTGGTGGATACATCGAAGGAGGTACATTACCTCTAGAACCGTATCTGAAAATAAATAAAAATGTTTATTAATAACATTTCAATTTAATATGTTATAACCAAACTAATATAATATACCTACGTCGAAACAAATGCGTTATTTAATAATATCTTACAAAATGCCTTACGAATCGAAATTACAACAAAGTGTCAGATTAGACCGCTACTTCCTAAACTTTAACCACCTTATTCATGAAAACTATGAATCGTTGAGTATGAAAAACGATGTTTTATCATTGTTTGTTTTATGTATAAGGCGATTAGTTGCTAAATATTACCTAAATGTTGGACGTTTTACGTGGATACTCGTTTTTTATTTCTAAGGCCCGGTTTCCACCGCAGGAGCGGAGCGCAGTGGAGCAGAGAAGTGCTTTGAATAACCAATCAGATTTCATTATTTTCACTTCTCTTCTCCGCTCCGCACAGCTTCGCCGCCGCTGTCAAATTCTGTAGAAAAATTTGACAGTCTGACACTTCTCCGATCCGCTCCGCCTTGGTGGAAACCGGACCTATAACAGCATCCTTTAGGTTGCCAGACATTATTGTAACTGGTTGAACATTAATTTTCTTTCTTGTTATTAAGAAATAATGTATAATTAGTCAAGCATATAAGTTGCTTTACTTAGAGGCTAGCTGGCGCTGTGTGAAATTGTCCAAAGATTTATTATTATTATACTGTTAGAGATAAATTAGTCTATTTACCGGCAACTAGACGAGCCCTGGACCATAAATGACCTAAACGCAGGCGCGTATACATATAGCGGGGGGGCGGTGTAGCATATTAATTTCATGGCTATGATATAAATACCGTCAAATGAACTTATCTCTACAAAAAAGACATCTTCTAGCCGACCATCATCGTCATCATCATAAGCATTCTTTTTATAACTGTTGTACGAGCAAGTACATAGCATTTACTGTTTTTCAGTAAATCTGCTGACATAGCGCCTGCGCGCGCGACCTACTTTCTGTTCGTTTTACTTCATTTTTATACTTTAATTATAATTCAGTAAAATAAACGCTCTCTACGGAATCGGACAGTTTTAATTACCACATCCCGTGACGTAGATACAACTACATCCAACATTAACTACCGTAGGGGTACACAAGACACATAACCCCTACACCTGTAACATTTACCTACCTACCTTACTAAATTAATATGCTTTTCAGCAAGGGTAACCCTGGATCTCGGGTACCACAACAATTTAATCGATAACCACGATAGCCGAACGGTGAAGGGGTCGGAGTGGCCGACTCGAAATCCGAGGACGCGGGTTCGAATCCCACCGCCGCTCGACTATTGTGGTGAGCCCACTCGTAACACAAGCTTATTTACCTTAACACGAGGGGCTAATGGGACTATTAGTAATTTGGGCAATACAAATTGCTAATAACCTTTAAAAAAAAATGTAAAATGTTCGTGTTCGGGATCCAGGATTATCATTGAGGATAATTAATGATATTCCCATTAAAACTTTTTCTCATCTAGACTAAAAAAACCTCATGGCACTTCTTACAACGTGCACTTCGCAAAATGTATATTTTGAGTAGTGCTTGTTGCGAAGAGCATAATAATGTTCTGTGTCAAACCCAGTATGTTTAGCTGCTGGTGTAATATCAACTAAAACTGATGTCATTCGACTGTAAGAAATTGGCATGCATAACAATTTCGTATACAGAACAAATTTTTCCTCATGTGCTTTCCTATTTTGTCGAAAACTCGTGTAATAATAATAGTATACAAATATGTTTAACAGTAACAAACTCTCACTACTGAATCCACCTCAGTGAGGGATGAGGCCAGCCTTTGCCCAGCATTTGCCCAGGCAAAGGCTAAGTCAAGCAATCTTATATTTAATTCCAAACGAAAACAATGCAATAATTATCAAAATGGACATATAAATGCCGAAATAAGAAATGTCTCTGTCAGATTAATAAATAACACTCCTACTGGCGCAGTCGGCAAAAAATAAGCATAACTTCATTTCACTAGTCACAATGTCATGAACTGAATTCATCTTGTATGGGTAAATCCACACTGAAATGCTGCCAAAGATAAGGCTTTTATTTTTATGTTTGGTAATCCATTAACTTAATTTTTACTTGACTAAACATTTACCGGGAGCCATTTTTCTTCCAATCATGATTCATTCATCAAATCTGGTATACCTTTTGGCGAAGGCCATATGCTAATGGTTCAAGCAAGATGGACCAACCGACCCCAATAAAAATATATGTACACGAGAAATAACGTGGTAACAATATCAAAATATTGCATAGACATTGGTGTTGAATAGAGATTGTCTTACAATAGCATTTCTATATTTTACATTACCAGATGACGAAATAATAGCACGCTCCTGTGACGAAATAGTCAGAAAAGGAAGACCTCAATTAACTTAATCTAAATTGAACCTTAGATTAATCTAAAAAAAACCACACACAAATTCAAACTGGCAAGCAAATTTCAAAATTCAATATAAAGCATCGAAACCTGTGTAAACTACGCATTTATGTGTATCTTCTATAAGTCTTCATTTTTGCACAACCGCTGATCTGCAAACGATGAATTAGAAGAACAATCGTTGTCATCTTCTACATTAAAATAAACAGCTTACCTATACCGCTGAAAAATCTCATAGATTAGTTACTAAAATAATGCCCAGAATACGAATACCTTAAAAATAACATAGTTAATTTAAATTTCCTTATAAATATACTAAAGCTTACAACATAAAATAAAAACACTATTTATCATCATTGAATGGTTTATTCATTTTAAACAAATATCACAATTATATCACAGTTCATATAAAACGGACAAAGTACTAAAGAACAGTTCTTTACCAATAATTCGATAGCAAAAATGAACTTATTCATCTATAAATTAATAACATTTCAAATATCTTTTATACTACAACCTATCTGTTTCATCAACCCAACTCAATGTCACAATAGTAAAATAATTACATAGATATCAGATTTGAATTATTATTCACACTACCGTGGAAACGATAAGTGATCTCACTCGATTATTTCTAAGCTAAACAAGATATCGGAAAACTGGTTACTGATCCTGAAAGTACTCCATGAGATCTTTCAAACGGTATCAATATAATAAGTTACAGAATGAACTGGATCTATCCAAAAGTTCAATTTTTCGAGCTTCCATACATTTAATACGACAGCCAGTCATGGCACTCGTCTCTTGACAATATTATACCAAGTAAAGCCTGAAACCAATGTTTTCCATAAATAATTTAAAATAAGAATGCAATTTACGAGTTTAAGAGTTTATTATTTAACTATCTTTTGCGGCTGCGGCTTCACCCGCGTGAAATTTCGTTTGTCACGGATTGTCATAAATTATGGCCTAGGATGGGTGTACAGAGTAACAAACATCCAGACATTCAAACTTTCGTAATTATAATATTAGTAGGAAGTAGGATAAGTACAATTACACTTCTAAATTTTGTGTGGCTGGCGTACATTTAGTACGGAATTTATTCTGTAACCTATAAATTGATACCGTTTAAAATTAAAAGAGCTCATAAAGCACTTTCAGGATTAGTAACCAGTTTTTCGATATCTTGTTTAGTTTAGAAATAATCGAGTGAGATCACTTATAGTTTCCACCCTGTATACAGGACGCATACCGCTTAGCCACATGGTAGTGTGAACATTATACAGGTTGTCCCAAAATTAGCACGTCTCACTGACACTGGAGGTAGCCGAGTCTAAGACGCATCGAACAAGCTTAATGTGTCCAAAGAAAAGAAAAAGTTTCATAAGTTTTAAGATATGACCAATTTTATTTATTTATTTCCATAGAAAAGTTTGATGAGTCTCGAAATATGACTTATATTAGTTATTTTTAAAAATGGACTTAAAACAGGGTGGAATTTTGTAATGCCACCTGAAGGGAAAGTACTCTTAATACTAGTTAGAACATTTTACTCAAAGAAAACATTCCTTTATTTTTTTAAAGAAAGAGAACTGCATTCAAAGATGTCCGATTTTTTTTTCGAAAATTCACCATCATGCCATACAATTTTCTCTAAAAAATTAGATTAATTTATGATTTCATGGTTTTCCTTTCATTTTATTTATCAAGTTTGTTAGAGAGATATCATCCTTATACTTAACCCTAACGATCGATGCAATAAAAATACACGGTGCAATTTTTAACAGATTTTAGTTGGTTGGACTCCTGGGTGTGGCAAGCAAATTTTTGGAAATCTTTGAATGCAGTTCTATTTCTTTTTAAAAATAAAGGAATGTTTCCTTTGAGTAAATTTTTTTATCTACAGTATTAGGAGTACTTTCCCTTCAGGTGGCATTACAAAATTCCACCCTGTATACTTGTAAGATGCACACACTTGGCATCCACATCGACTGCTTCAAAATATAACAAGATTTTTGCAAGAGTAAAAAGTGTAATATTTATTATAAAATTATAACGTTTATATTAAAATAATATTTTTTAAAGATCATATCGATTTAAGTTGAATAATTCAATACGTATTTTTTAAGATATTCACACTACCATGTGGCGTGCGCGGGGTAGTCAGCGTCAAATAGTTCATGACACCCAAAGTAACCAAAAAGTTCGCAACACGTCTTTGTTGCAATGAGGGTTTTCGCGATTTAAAAATCCGCCAGATGGCAGTACGTAGACGCGAGGTCCAAATGCTGCATGATTGGTTATTTTTGACATGACATTGACAGATATGTCAAAATCCACCAATCATGCAGCATTTGGACCTCGCGTCTACGTATTGCCATCTGGCGGATTTTTCAATCGCGAAAACCCTCATTGGAATAAGATTGTTATCAACTTTTTGGTCACTTTGGGTGTTATTAACATTTTGGTCACTTTGGGTGTCACCAACTATTTGACGGTGACTGTACGTACATTACATCTGTATCTGCACGTTCTACCCACACCACTTGGAACATAAACATACGTACAAATCAAAACATATCGCTATGAAGTTTTACAGACGGCACATCAAGCTAGACAGTGTAGCATCTTACGTAGTTATCATAGAAGTTATTTTGGAACAATAATGTTATCCTGCCTGCTAACCTGGGATACGCGCCATTCTATTGTTTTATAGAGGCATTTCATCAAAAAGAATATATCGTGACGCGCATCTAAGGCTGGCTGATGTCGACTGTACAATAATCTATAAGAATAACAACACTTCTATAAAATAACACTATTTTTAAGTACAGTCACGGAATGAAAAGGTTCGTCAGTTTTCAAATTGATTCCTTCAACGAATCGCGAGCAGATATTACCTTTTGAAACTATGTTACAAAATAATCTCGAGTTAAGAGAAAATAATCTTTAACTGTTCGTCAGTAAAGTTCAAAATTATTCAGATCAAAGTTGTTTGACAATTTAACTTGTCAAGAAGATTATTATGATTGATAAACTAAAACCTACTTGTTGGTTCAACCTGCCATTATCTATTAAATTAAAAAAAACTACATTTTGTGACATTGCACTGATGGGATAGAAAAATAAACAAGCAAAACCTTATTCGTTAGCAAACGTCATATTTATTTAAATGTTAGCAGCAATGTTTCTTGCACGGTTATGTTGGCAGGTTTGACTCTTACAGTACCTAGTGCAAGCGAAAACCGACACTAAGGTGACGAACCTTTTCATTCCGCGACTGTACATAATAATAGGACTAATGTTCCGCAATATAAACAGGAATAATACAGTCAATTTATAGTTCGTTTCATCCACGACGACGCGGCGCGCCACAACAATTTTTGGTCGAGGGAAGCGCGGGGTGCGTGGAGTTTGATCCGAGCAATCCGAGCGTCATTATTGTAGTGTGCGTGTGCACTCATGGATGATTTAGCGTATACCGATAGCACTCACACATTAGCGGAAGAATGGTGGGGTGCGTCTTCGTGAATGAAACGATCTATATTCTTAAAATCCCGACTCAGAGATGTGATAAGAAATAAGAAAACATGAGATTGGCTCCACTAATGTGGATCCCACAGGGTGTTAAGGTATGGATTCATTAAAAACTCAAACAGAGAATTGAGCTCACTATTCCGAATAACGTACTTATCGATCGTTGTCTGTAATCTCGAAAAGAAAAATAAACTTTTAATCAGAATTCATAGAAATCATCTATGCATATATTATGTGAATTTTATAAAGGGAAGGTTTTTAATGGACCAAACCAGAGCAAATCGTCGTACTTATCATCTTAAGTTTTAATTTATTTACAAATTATGAAAATAAACAGATATTTTTACAACAAACGTAACCTTAACAAAGAAAAAAGTTGAAAGAACATCGACATTAAATAATTTATGATTTCAACTAAGCAGCATGTTCTGAATTAGCTGTTAAAGTTTTTGCCAATAGATACCTTGATGCCTTCCTGTAGAACAATGATTAAAAATGAAATGACAACTTTAAACCTGTCTTAGAAGTACTCTACAGTACTAATCAATTAATAGTTAAACAACAAATTAGTTTCTTTGTATTATGTCTATTTAATTATTAGAGCGGGAACTTATCTATGCGCCTACTAGGCTGGCTCCTATAGATATATTTTATAACAACGGTAGACTGAAATAAATAATTTTTTGTTTAGATTTTTGAACAACAAAATACGAGGAATATTAGCAGGTGTGTGCGCTAAGCAGGTAAAGCAGGGATTGGGTAGAATACAGGGTTTCTGGATTCACGTGATAAAAAAGGCAGTGTCTTCATTCAAGACAAAAGCCTATGCGTATTACCCGTACGTAACCATTATGTCCAAGGATGTTTGAGACTACATGGCGTCTCAGTATATTTTAAAATAAGGGAAACTAGGTGTAACGTTTTGTAAAAAGCAATTTTGGAGATAATGTTCACATGCAATAAAGACTTTAGATTTTAGAAGTCTGCAATGCAAGAAAAAGAGCTGAAAGCTTTTTATGACACTAATCGATATTGTTATTGATAGGCATCAAGATTCTATTGGACTAACTGAGAATTGAGTACTAAAGCTTGTATTCTAACCTATGGCCAAAATTCAATTCAAACTAGGTAGCATTGATTAGAAGCTGCCAGCTGCATAACTACTGCCTTCAAACAGCGGCTATCTGACGGGAGTGCAGATTTATAACGAAAAGTTAGTTCAGTCGTTCGTAAACGTGTATCTAAAAATAAATATGATCCCGTGCTACCGAGTTTTAAATTCAGAATACACGGGTTGAGATTTCAGTTGCCACACCACAAGATCCTCACGCTTTCACGCTAAAATTCCAGGTGTGCCAAACTTTAGTCTAAAAGGTCATACCACTAAAAACCTATAGGCACGCCCGTATTCACATGGTCTCACAGTGCGCGTGGACGCAGAGGGTCACACACGAACTAATTACAGAACTCTATTCAACGCTGTGCGTTTGATTTTCTGCTACACTTAAGCAAGTATCGTTTGTGAATATGGGTTAGTATCTGCTCTGAGCTCTGCGACTTGAAACTTGCACCGTCAGAAAACGTAGCATTTATATTAAAGAAGATTATGATTACCGGCAACACACGGCACGGCACGCTCAGCATCGGTATGATCCATAGGCACATTAGTTTACCAATTTATTTCGCCCTTGTCGAATTTCGAGTTCAATTTCAATTCCTGATTTAAGACTAAAGCTATTGCAATTTATCCTCTTAACTTTCTTTTTAAGCTTTTATGTATTTCGAAGTATAGTATTATTGATAAGCATCTAACCAGTAGCCTTATTCACGTAACAAAACTTCAACGACAACAAATCGCTGAGTTGCGATCCTATCGAGTAATCATTCTATCGAAATAACCCTTGTGAATACGGATTTAGAATTTTTTTCAATAGGACAACTTCTAAACGAGAACGGGATTTTGACTGTGTCATAATACGTGAATTAAGCCACAGATCGCAAGTTACATACCTAGTTTGATTATTATTTTCTTGAGACACGTCTCTCGCTATTATTATTAGTAAATTAATAATGATTAAATCCTCATTATACCTTTTGTAAATATATCAAAAACAGGCTTTTACAAAATATATAGAAACATATAAAAAGAAAGCATTCATGGAATCATTAAAACAGCTATAGCAGTCAGTTTACAATTATCTTGTTATGGGAAATAAAACTTATTTCATGAGCGCCTCCCACAAAACAAAATAAAACAAATGGAAGTCTTCAAAATAACATGCAAAAAGGGAAAATACGATAAAGAGTAAAATTAATACACCTGTATAAATAATAAAAATAACACTTAGCACTATTTGCATGTAAGATAGCACCAAACAAGTCATAGTGAATACTCTAAAAAAAAAAAGTTTACTAACACAAAGCTTTGGCTTCTTAACATAGTTTATTTTGACTAGAATTGTAAGCTCACTAGATCTTTTCTTAAGATATTGCAAATTATTTTTTTTATTCGTAATTTAATTTAAAGCTTTCATCATATTATTACAAAAAATAGAGCTAATCATAACGTGCCTACTTATCTTCCCATTTAGGGCCTCCGCTAAAGCCCGTGGCGGGCACCCGCGGCTTGCGCCCGCTCACCGCCGCGCTTGTGCAAACACGTCACACGCATGCGCTCCTCAACTTTTCTCCGATACAGGCCCGCTTGCGGGCGCCCGCACAAGTTTTAGCGAAGACCCAGATGTGAAAATCACCCTTAAGTTTTAACGTAATCAATCAATTTTGTAATAAAGCTGGTACATTTTTACATAATATGCCTGGATTTATATTACCCTACGAAAACCAGAATTAACAATCAAGCAATATTAACCCATTCAGTGCCGAAAAAATTCGGCTTACTTATTATCCACCGTCGATGGGCGGACTCGGCATGTGAGTAGACAATAGACATTTTTCCCGCTCATGGGCGGGCTCGGCAGTAAATGAGTTAACGACGTATATGATAGACTTTTTATAATTAAACACATAATGTTATCTTCATAGAACATTTCGCATTAAAATAAAACTTAAAACATTTTAATGAGGGCTATTATAATTATAATTTACGGTGGTAAACCCTATCGAGTTCTATCGCTTTGCACTCACTAGTTGGCGTCAATATGGGCTAGAACTATGGGTCGCGACCCAGTGGTGGGTCGCTAGCGAACACTAATGCTGGATTTCTATATTCAATCCTAATCCAAATTATAATATGTTTATGGCCAAAAATAACTGCGGTTTTTGATGTTTTTACATTTTTATATTGTTTATAAGACTATTTAAACAATATTAAAGTGTAAATGCATCGACTTGACAATTCAATTTGACAGTTGTAATCCGGATTTGGACAAGGATTGAATATGGGAATCGGGCGTAAGTGGGCCCGCCCTGCCTGTAGAAAGACCTTTATTTCAGGTATATTGGTAATGACCTATAGGTTTTCCTTTTCTATAGGTGGGTCCCGAGTTTAGGAACTTGTATTAGATGAGTTGTAGCCCAGACTTTGGGAACCACTGGGCTAGAGGAACTTACTTGCCGCTGGTGCCACCTAGTGACCGCAAATACGAGTCTCATCTAGTGATTTAACGGTCGATGTAACTCGGCTTGTATACAGGGTGTGCTTTTGTAAAACAACGCCCATCTCAGGGGTGGTAGGATACACGCCTGTAAGTATTATGCCCGTTTTCACCATCAATCCCTAATTTTTAAGTGATCCCTATGGTAACACATAACAGGAACTTTGTTTAATAGGAGTTACTTAAAAATTAGGGATCGATGGTGAAAACGGGCATTAGGAGTACAATTATCTTTATTGTTACAGACCTTAGATACTATTATAAATGCAATAATACTCAACCACTGTGTCATATAGAGAATTCAAGAATAGATATTATGACATTACTATACAGACATTAACAATTATGACTTATCGTAATAAAGCGTAAATAAATACTTAACACACATTTATACTTATATTTCATATGTTCACATACATAAAACGAATATAACAGGCATGATGAAGTAGATGCTCGGCGAGAAAAATAGCTGTAGGTTCTTTTACATACTTACCACGTCGAACGTAATAAACGTGCGATTTATCACTTTTTGTGCAACAACGTTATAAAATAATACAAAAAAAACAACATATCTAAAGCTAATAAAACATCAACACAAAATTGGATCTGCGTCCGTACGCAGTATAGACACTTTGACCGCAATTTCAATCCGTTAGGCATGTATTTAACGTCAATGATCGAACGCATTTTCAGAGTCGACGATAAAGGGTGCACGGAGACACTAGTTACAGTTTTACAATCGTACCTGGATCCGTAAGGCGGCTCAACACTACGAGGAGGCGGCGACAACATTTCGTCGTATACTCCAGCGTACCTGGGAACAATTACATTTTACAATTAATTTGAGGTCACTAATTATTTCATCACGTGGGTTGACGAAACTGCGCTCACAAACTTAGTATAAGACTTTGTGAATGTAATGTGTCAATGTGTCATTAGAGTATGCAAATGCATTAACGCTATAGCTAAAAGCCGACCGCAACACGCAATCATGTTTCTTTCACAATTTGGTAGATTCAAGTCTGAAATATCGTAACTATAGTTCATTCAACTTATGATGGTGATTTAGACAGATAAAACGTTTCGTTTTATGATTCTAACTTTCTACGAATAAAAATATTGAGTTGTAAAAATCAATTACTTTTGTGTGTTTTCTTCCTTCCAAAATATCAATTACTAATCTTTCTCAATTGACCTAAACAAGAATTTCTAATTATTTATTAGTTTATTATTTAGAAAAAATTGTGAAAAAATATTAAATGAATTGCTTCTGCGTTAGTCGGAACTTTTGCTCATAGGGATGGGACATAAACAATCGCAATAAATCAGTAATCGGCATGGTGGTCATCTTACCATCGAATCACGATTATTATCTCAGGCAGGTCAAAGCTAAGTCAGTACGTGTGCGTTTGCCTTTGATGACGGTTTTGTTTTATGCGATTTCTCCACGTATTGTTTGTTATTGTTATTTTGATGTTTTATTGAATAAAATGCATATATTTAATTCTTTGTGATTTATTTTGTACCACTAAGAATATTCACGTTTATTCCATTTCCAGATAGTTCAAATTCATAGATATAATTTTGATCAAGATTAAAAATCAAACAAATAAAAGGCGATTAGATTTCTATAGAAAATATTCTCGATTCTAAAAAATATCGATTAGGTTTATAAGGAGCGCCTCACTAAATAGAACTGTCATAATCACCATCTTACGCTGAATGGACTATAAAATATGGCATATACCTACGTATTTATGCCCTATCAAGTATAATCTGAGTGTCAAAATCAGACCTTCCTGGACAGATTAATAAATGAATACATAATTTAAGTTTTATATAAATAAGCTTAGCTGGTACTTGGCAGCACTTTCATGATATTGCAAATTTTTTTGCGAACAATACAATTCCATATCCGACAGACTATGACTGATGCCGTCGATAACTCAATTATCTAGGCTATTAGCGTTAGCCAATTTGATTTCATCACGAAAAAATATTTTATCATAATTTGGAACACATGCCCTGAAGAATGCACGACATGAATTTTGGAATGTTTAATAATATTATCGGTATCTGATGAGATTGAGATAAAAGTTATGTAGACTTTGTTCTAATACATACTTAATGAATCATATAGATGAAGAAGTAAAAAAGCCCTCGTATTCTAATAGTATCTTTGATCTAAACTACACAAAGACCGTAAGATACCACACCAGGGCATTTCAAAATACAACAATAAAAACATAATGGCGAGTAAAACAGGTTAATCTTATCCATCGCAGCTTCTATTGGCGCGGACGTAACGTAGGTACATGAGTAATAATACATATTATTTTCAGGTCTTTACCAAGTAATGGCTTGGCTTGGCTTTGTCTCTATGTTGATTACAAATTGTTAGCAACATACCGATGCGGTGACAGTCGTGGCGGAGGCGAGCGTAGCGCCGAGCGCCTCGGCGAGCGGTGTAGCGGCGAGCGGTGCGGCGAGCGAGGCGGCGTGCGCGGAGGCGAGCGCGGCAACGAGCGCGGCGGCGGCGAGCGCGGCAGCGAGCGCGGCCCGGGCGAGCGCAGCGGCGAGCGGTATCGCAGCGGCGAGCGGTGACGCCGCCGAGGGGAGGGAGACCTGTGCAAAATCAAACCATTCTATTAGCAAGGTTTATTTTCATGTACAGTGCGAGGCGTAAATTATTTTGATAATTTAAAAATAATATAAGATTGTTTAAAATTTGACTTTAAATTAAATAAAATCATTTATTTGCATTACAGGCTGTTTGAACATTTCCACACTAAGCTGATGCATGCAGGTCCCCAGTTGCTGCTTTCAGTCGTTAGATGTGATCATATGTGTCGATAGATTAATGATCATAGTTGGCATCGGAAAGCTCGCGCCTGTCACACCTTTTTTGTTTTTGCATCGTTCACATCAGAGCAACTACGCAATTTAATGTATTTCCTTTTAACAAGTAGTAAACCGTTTTGAAACACGAAACAGTGTCTTCTTCATCGAGTAGATATCTATAAAGAATCCCGAACATTTTTTGGTCTAACGACTGAAAGCAGCAACTGGGGACCTGCATGCATCAGCTTAGTGTGGAAATGTTCAAACACCGGCTTCTTTAGGCGCTTTGAATGATTTTATTTTTTAAACGTCCCTACGTCATGGTTATTGGCCATGAAGGGCTATATCTACGTATTTTTTTTATGTGAATGTTAGATTTAAGATTACAAAATATACTAAATAATTTGCAATCAATTTATTCTTACCGCGTCAATGACAAAGTTCTCTCGCGGGTCCGACGCCGCCGTGGTGACCAGGGCGACCTGCGCAGGCGACCACGAGACATGGACCGCGATCTGAAAAGATACAGCATATTTTATTTTTAAAGGATCATACAATTTTAAATGACCTACACCAAAACATGCTGACATAGAAATGAAACCAGCCGATACTTAAAGATGAGCTTGACGCAAAAATACTTAGCAGTATTGATATTATTTTTGAATGAAAAGACAATGCCGGAAATTGGCGTCTTTTTTTTTCGCGCGGCCATCGACCAAACCAATAAACCAAACTTACTATGACATGTATACCTCTAAACTCAGTCTGAACAGAGTTACGAGCATTAGAAGTTTGATGTTTTACATACTAAGATTTGCTTTTTGCGCGCAAGTTTTGTAAGAAATTGCAACAAAATAGTGACATCTTTTTTTAATGCGCTGATTCTGCTTCATACTGATAACTGGAGCCTATGATTGATGTTATTGTTTGTTTACACATACAAAGTCACTATTTTGTTGCAATTTCTTACAAAGCTTGCACGCAGAAAACAAATCTAGTATGTAAAATCATCAAACTTCTAATGCTCGTAACTCAGTTCAGACTGAGTTTAGAGGTATACATGTCATAGTAAGTTTGGTTTATTACACTATTTTGTTATAAAAAAAATAAGGTTTGGTCGATGGCCGCGCAAAAAAAAAAGACGCCACCTTCCATACAAAATCTGGCATTGCCATTTAAGCAAACGAGAACTACATATTTTAACGGACGGACAAACAAATAATTGCGATAAATAATAAACAAAATGTTATAAAATAATGATAACGGAACCATAATTACAAAACACTATCTAGTCCGACAGCGGTTTGTTACATCGAGTGTCATGGTAATGTGACGATACATCAAGCGAGTCGTGCGAAAGCGTTAAGAGTAACGAGCATGCGTAGCGAGCGTGGCTTGTCGTAACGAACCTAGAGTATCGGAGTCGACTGGAACCGCGGCTGCGCGGGCGGGCGCGCGGCGGCGGCGGCGAGCGCGGCGGCGAGCGCGGCGAGCGCGGCGAGCGGGACGGACGCGAGCGCACGGAGCGCGGCGAGCGCGAACGCGAGCGCGAGCCCGACTGCGCCCGGCGCCGCTCCTCCTCGCGCCGCTTCGCTCGCATCTCCTTCTCGCGAATCATCCGGTTGAACGCCTCGAGCGGGTCCTCGCCGTGCCTACGACAGTAAACGCGGCTCATTAACTGCGCGGCCGAGAAGGAACACGAACGAAGCGGGCAAGAGTGCGCCGAAACGGGGCAGCCGCATGTCGACCTAGCTGCTTGTCACAAACACTGGTAATGCTTACGACATGCAGACCGTTGTATGACAGAGTCGAGGCGCGGCTGTTGTGAAGGTGAGAAATAAATCACTTACCCGTTTGAAGGCGAATCTTTGATTCCGGGCGGAGGAGGCTGGTAGGGTTCGGGCGGCGGATAGCGATCGTTGAAAGGCATGGAGGGGCCGCGTGGTGGGCCATGTCTGTCGTACGGCGGACTAAAAAAAATTTACTTGTTAATAAAAATAAAATTTTATTCAAATTACCAGTTACCAGAATAAGTTAAATACTTACTTATTATAACGCCGTGATTGGGGTGGAGCACCGGGAATAAATTGAGGAGGCCCACGATTGTAGACAACCTAATGAAAACAATATTTCGTTAAATTTGTGTGCACAGCCAATTAAATTCTGTATTTATTTTAATGTTACATTGAAAGAAATAAATGGTAGTTATTTGTTTCCTATCACAACTATTTTTACCTGTGCCGACCCTATGTCTCTCCTCTCATCAATGGTCGGTGTGCTAGCTCTTTGTTCATCTATTCTCGGCATCTGCTGTTGGACAAACATAAATTAATTTTAAGACGTTATGTAAGTATATAAAATACAAGTATAATATCAGAAATGTAAGACTCACATTCAAAGGTATCATAGGAGGAGCTTCCAGACCCGGTGGCTTCACGTTATGTTGTGGCGGTCCTAAAACAAAAAAAAACGAATTAAATATGTATTGAAACATACACTACTATTATGCACATGCACGAAGTTTGCTCTCTCGCATTTTCATAATCGCGATGATTTTAACGTGCAAAATAATAGGAACTTAACATATTGCTTCAAACAAAAATACTATGTACGAGTATGAATAAATTACATTGTATACCATAGCAGTCTACAAAAGTACTGAACCAACAGCCAAAGTTAAACTATGTTATTATTATGTATAAACCTTGGACGAATAAACCACTGGACACGAAACCTACAAGATTTCTAAGGAAACACGATCAACCACTTTTTGCGGGGGGAGAGGTTTGACAATTGTCAAATAATGACATTTAGTGCTGGGAAAAGATCGTAAATTTTTATCGATAGTTATGTAAATGAATGAATGAATGAACCTAACGAGATAAATGAATTCTGGATTGATTTAATATTGAAAGTTTCTTTAATTGAAAGACTATAATTAATTATTGTATCGTGTTTATTATAATGCCATTGGTAAATCATAGGTACAAATAATATTACAAATTATTCATATAGGTACCTACCTATATGAATAATTTGTAATATTATTTGCCAAAAAATATTTCACCTAGTTACCTAACTAGGTGAAATATTTTTTGGCTGCGTTATCATTATCAAATTCGTAAAGCAATAAACAAGTAATATTCTGTTACGATCGACTGCTAACTAGCTTTTGGTCTCAACAAATGTTATAATCTGTCTCACGTCACGGACAAAAGTTTCATCAATAGCCTATTTCTATACATTTCATGAAACACAATTTGATAACATTATGACAATGTATTGCTTTGTAGCGCTTGCAGTACGGATGCACTATCTGAGAATATTTAATTCTTATCTAATGTTGTTGATATTCTTATGTTTAGGTCATTCGAGAAGACCTCCTAGTACTTATTTCAGTTTTGTAGACGTCGGTATATCCTAACTTCATTGATTCCAGAGCAATTTCGCGTTTCCGCTGTAAGCTGGATATTATCTTTGGTCGAAGATGTGTACACNGGACACGAAACCTACAAGATTTCTAAGGAAACACGATCAACCACTTTTTGCGGGGGGAGAGGTTTGACAATTGTCAAATAATGACATTTAGTGCTGGGAAAAGATCGTAAATTTTTATCGATAGTTATATGAATGAATGAATGAACCTAACGAGATAAATGAATTATGGATTGATTTAATATTGAAAGTTTCTTTAATTGAAAGACTATAATTAATTATTGTATCGTGTTTATTATAATGCCATTGGTAAATCATAGGTACAAATAATATTACAAATTATTCATATAGGTACCTACCTATATGAATAATTTGTAATATTATTTGCCAAAAAATATTTCACCTAGTTACCTAACTAGGTGAAATATTTTTTGGCTGCGTTATCATTATCAAATTCGTAAAGCAATAAACAAGTAATATTCTGTTACGATCGACTGCTAACTAGCTTTTGGTCTCAACAAATGTTATAATCTGTCTCACGTCACGGACAAAAGTTTCATCAATAGCCTATTTCTATACATTTCATGAAACACAATTTGATAACATTATGACAATGTATTGCTTTGTAGCGCTTGCAGTACGGATGCACTATCTGAGAATATTTAATTCTTATCTAATGTTGTTGATATTCTTATGTTTAGGTCATTCGAGAAGACCTCCTAGTACTTATTGTTATTTTAGTTATTTAATCTGTAACAAAATAAGTATTGTCTATTACCACCAGCGCCACCTGGTTGTTCATATAGAAAGCTATTTTGAATAAAAGTCAGTCGTTGCCACGCCATTACTGTGTTTTAATACTTATTTCAGTTTTGAAGACGTCGGTATATCCTAACTTCATTGATTCCAGAACAATTTCGCGTTTCCGCTGTAAGCTGGATATTATCTTTGGTCGAAGATGTGTACACACTACACAGGGTACCTATACTGTTGATGAGGGGTATTTCTTTTAGGGTTTTGTGCAGAATCGCGGAATGTCTTTCTCCTTGTTTTGCTTTCATAGATCGTTTCCTAGAATCTTTGTGCAGTTTTCTCTGTTTCGTAGAATTGGCATTGTAGCATTCTTCCGCAAAATGAATGCTACAAATGCAGTGGTTTTTAGTTGGAATCCACGTATTTTGTCTTCTGACTGCCTCTATCCACTTTCTCCTTCTATTTGGATCCACTGGAAATCTTAAATTAATTTGAATAATTTCAGTTTCAGTTTGTTTGGTATATCGATAAACTTATCGACATTTTTCAAGCCCTTTACGTCATAAAAAATGAGATGTGAATGAATGAATGAAACCTATATCCAACCAAATTAAATATGCTACATGTTTTAAGCATTTACATGTACAATGAGTACTTTATAAAATGACGTAATCATATTTTGTTTACATATCAAATTTTATTTATTTTACGAAAAAATAGCTACTATAATAGATTTAAAATGTACTTACGCGTGATAAGAAACATTTCTTGTGTGACAGGAATAACTTTTGCAATAAAGTACGGCGCATTTACCCATTTTTCGTGATATTTTTACTCTTCGAGAGCTGGCGTCATACTGACAAAGTGACAACCTGACAACATTTACCATGGCTAATTTAGCCATGGTAAGTGCTAGCGGGGTAAAGACGAAAACGTCACTCGTTACGCGTCCAGTGGTTTATTCGTCCAAGGTATAAACCCACCAATCCCACCACCAGAATTAAAACGTATCCAGGGTACGCAATAACATTGTATGTTGTGTGTTGTGTATTTAATACTTATTTGTTTTTGCAATACATACGCATATTTTACGTGCGAAAAAAGGCGCAATTAGTTTTGTTCTAAACGAAAATTAAAATATTCAAGTCAATTTGGTCAATATACTTTAAAAAAAGAAAAGGAATGCCGAAAAAAAAAATTAATTCATGAACAGAGTGGAGACAAGTAGTAAGTAAACTATATTAATTTATTTTAATGGTAATTTGAAGTTTCTATCCCGGTTATTGTGTCTATTTGCATATAAAAGTAACAACATAATTACTATTTTAGCTTAATGATCTAAAAATGAAAAAAAAATTGGACAACAAAACAGAACAAGCCGTGACGATAGTTATAACAGAAGCGTATCGTGATCATGCAAAATAGAACGTGCGCATGCGATGCGTATGCGGTATAGATCGTATCGCAGGAATGTTGTCCCTTTCCTCTAATCTAGTACTTGATAATAATTTTACTGTATTTGTTTCGTTACAAATTATTTGTTATGCTTATGTTTATAGAATTGTAAAAAATATATTTTCTGGAATTTTACAGTTCTAGTTACTAGAATCTAGTAGCTAGTAGACCAGTTAGCAACCTCTAGAGATAAATATTATCAAAGGGAAATCATTAAGAATTAAGTCATTAAAATTGGGATTTAGTCTTGTCCGGCTTAGTTGCAGTTTGAAAACACAATAGTTGACTTTCTGGTATTTGGAGGTAGTTTTAGAAAAAAATCGTCAGAAAACGACCAGGTTATTCATGTACTCAGGAACCTCAAGACTAAGGCCCAGTTTTTTGATTCATAGTTAAAATAACAAATTGTTAATTTTTGCTACTAATGGTTAAATATTAACAAAATGCTAACTAATAGTTAAAAAATGTACTAAAAGTCAAGCTAACCATTGTTCGAAAAACATTTTTTTCTGATATTTAACCACTTGTCATTTGACATCTGTCAAACTTGATCATTGGTTATTTTAACTACGAATCAAAAAACCGGGCCTTAGTCGAAGAGGTAAGGGACAACATCGCTGTTAGATCTGTAGTACCGTAGCGCGGCGCGTGGTGGGGCGCGTTGTGCGGCGCGTGGCGCGGCGCGTGGTGCGGCGCGCGCGCGGGCGGGCGCGGGCGCGGGCGCGCGAGCGTGCGCAGCGAGTGCGGGTGCGTGTGCGCGGGCGGCACCGTCACCGTGATGTTGTCGTCCGCCGAGCCGTCCGACTCCGAGCCGTCGCGGCCGAGCCCGCCCTCCGAGCCGTGGCTCGCGTCGCCGGTATCTATCGCACACTCTTTTTGAACCACCGGCCGAGCGTTGCGCGAACGGTTACCGCCCGACCACTGATCGGCGAGAGACGTCTCCCAGTTCTTCGGTGATTTCTAAACGTTTCCCGATTAAACCCACCGCCTGCGGCCGGTGAGTGGTCGGGCGGTTGTAGCTCACGGACTCAAAGCGGGTCAAAGTTTAAAAATGTACATCTTATTTGTTTTTATGTTATTTTATATTGTTTATCACAAAAATTTTTAGTGTGTCAACATTACGTTACGACAACGTCGTATTCATTTAAGTAAAACAAACCAGATACTGACCATTATTTGGCATAGCAGGCTGACCTCCGTTTGGTGGCTGCTGCATGGGAGCAGCAGGTGGTTCTGCAACAAGTACAATTATAGCTATAATCGTGCTGTTAAATGATAAAACCCACAGTTCATAGTTTATATTGGATCATAATAACACGTACCCATCATCGGAGGATGCGCCTGCATCGGTGGAGCTGACGGACGGTGAGGAGTCCTCCGGCTATAACCAGTTTGATTGCGGAAGGATGACACCGAATTTCTAAGAAACCTGAAATTTTATCATAATGGCACCATTTAGTAAATTCAACTAAAACAAAAATAATATAACAATACTAAAAAATTGTAAGATTAAAATTTGCACCTATTTGGAATGAGTGTAGTTGGGGCTATCTCCTTTTCACGACAATCAGGACATTCGTGATCTTCCGACTCCAACAATGCGCCCCTTATACCTTAAAAAAAAACGCACTATTAAACCATGTTAATGAATGAAACATCCATTTCGCCAGCTGATATATTTATTTTATAATTATAATATCTAACTATTAACTGAAATAATATGAGGAAATCATACATACATTCATCACAAAAAGAGTTTCCACAGCACGGTATCATAACAGCATCAGTTAGGAGATCTCTGCACAAACTGCAGATCAACTCATCGGGTATGTTGGGCTCCGGTGCTGCGGGAGCATTAGTAGGGGTATCTGCTCCACCAGCGTTTTCTGAAGCCAAGTATGCTTCACTAAAAGTAAACAAATTTATTATTATTCACACTCATAGAATAGACATTAATTTTATTTAGGTACTGTATAAACTTACCGATCAACAGCCGGCACAGCGTAAGTTCCACTTGGGGTCATCATAGCGCCTGGTGCCTTTGGGCCTTCAACTGGCACCATAAAACTCCGAGGTATTCCTGTGCTTCGTCTTACTTCTACAGGGTCAGCCTAAACACAAAAGGGATTTTGTTGGTCATAATAATAATTGTGTTACTGATGAATGATGATGAACTTTGTTAAAAAATATGAACTAATATATACATCTGAAATACTATAATCTACAGATATTTTTATACTCACTGAATTAGCAATAGGACAGTCTTTGATCCAATGTCCACGCTTTTGACACTTGTAACAAATATAGTTATTTGGCACAACACCTCTCTGATTTTGTCCTCTAATTTTTTGGTAGCTGGAAATAAATGAAACACTGTTACTAAACTTCTAAAAGTAATAAAAACCTTTATTGAGCTTAATTTCATGCAGCCAAGACTGAGGAAATATTGTTGATATTTGCAATGCTTCCTACGTTCGTTTTCAGTACAAATGTATGAATTGAAAAAACTTCCCATAATTTTTTGTTGACCCACACACCAATTATATTTATAAACAAATAATATTACTCTTACTTGCTAGGATCATAGTCAAAAGTAGATTGTGTTATCATAGCATTTATTTTATCCTGTTCGCTACCTTCCATGCGAGACAGATCAGCCAATCCCTTGTTAAGGGCAGCATCTTTGTGTTGTGTAGATGTATTACTGTTGGATCCTTCCCACTGCTTTTTAGGTTGTTGTGAAAGAGGAACCCTCGCAACGAGCAGAGATGTATTTTTCGGGATCAAAGTATTATCATCCACATAAACTAAAAAGAAAAATTCTCAATTAAAATTTCAGTCGACCTTGTATTAATCATGAACTACAGTGTGGCATCAATTATCCAAAAATTAATCAACAGATTGACTGCTTATCCTAACTACTTCCCTGAGATAAGCCATGTAATGCAAGGGATCAAATAGTTTACTGTTATTGTACCTAGTACATGTTTAATACAAGAATCACCTTTGGATAAATAAGTATAAACAAATAAATATCCTTGGACATTTTACACTGCGCCGCTAGCCCCAAACTAAGCAAAGCTTGTACTGGAAAACGGATATAAACATACTTAAATACTTTTTTTTTTGTAAACACATACTTAATATACATAGGTATGCCTGAATACACATCAGTTATCCAGAAAAAACAATTTTCTGAACACCCATGTCCACCAATTAGTTCAGATAATCGACGCTCTACTGTACTACTATAAAATACCACAGGATGGGGTAACTAAGTAGGTGCACTAGCTTATGACTTTTAACTTAATTAAGGTCAAATATTAAACCAAATTTATCATTTTCATTTGCATGTTTGCATTTTAATCCTTAACCTTCCAATACAGAATGTTTTTTTATGATATATTCATGTTCTATGTTCTACTGTTTTACATCAGGAACGGCCAAAGTTAAACTACATCATGTATAATGAAAATAAATTTCATACCTTCTTTCGTTTGCGCGTTAGTAATCTGCAAGTCAAAATCGGAAGTTTTTCCGATTCTTTTCTGTTGTGATATAGCAGCTTTTAGGTCTCCTACAGATATGTGAAGTCCGTCAAAAGTAACTGTATCATAATCCAATGCACTTTTGAACTTATAATGCACAGACATTTCCGACAGTAGATATGTGAATATCTCGTATCATTTAGCATGACACTTAGCCGAAATTGATCTAAAGTTATTTATTACCACATCCGAAATAGCATTAATTTCGGTAAAAGAAATGGCACCAGACGAACTGACTTCGTTAATTAAAGGTTATGAAAAGAACAACCACGCACAATACACTAGTACACAATAATTCACTTTAGCTAACTAAAAATTAGTCTAGAAATACCACGGTGGCACGTCTACACGAATAGCAGCGTCAATGAAAACTAACACGATAAAGTCTGCCACAACGCAAGTAAAATAACGCAGACCGCCATCTTCCTTCTCTTAACAATAGTGATGTACCGTCGTCCGATCGTCCGCAGATAGAAAGAGAGAGAGTTTAGTCTATGACCAACTAATCGATTAAATCAATTGAAATAGTATAAACTCGAGAATAGATATACACCTTTAGTATTTTAATTCAAATATAAAATTTCAAATTCATTGCGTATTTTTGAAATGTGTAATGAGGTAAAAAGTGGATATCATTTCCACTAAAAGCGCGTCGGTTACCAAGATTTTCCTGACATGGCAACTCTGAAATTGTAGCCGGAAGTTTTAAGTCAAATTTAGCACTTTTACATGTAGAAATTGGTTTTAAACAACATTTTCGAAACTAAGCATTATGCAAATAAAGTATTTTATTTTCAAATAGATTTAATTCATTTGCAAACTGTTTTAAAATAACATATCAAATAAAAGAAACTGAATTTGTTTGATTAGACATATTTGGCAAATTGCCATGAACTTCCGGTTTAAGATAAAGACACACGCGGATCTATCGTGAAAAGAACGCGAATAATTATAAAATTAACGGGGATAGGGAAACCAATTAACTAATTTTACATTGTCAGTTTACAATAATGTCCAATAACGGTGCTCCGGACTCTTGGGAAAGTCAAGCGGATGTTATAGGTGAACAAGGTGCAAAAGATTCCAATGATGTGTCTACTAAATTTTCCACGTTGAACGTCAACGCCGTGGAGTTCGTGCCTTCTTTTTGTAAGCCTTCTCAGGCTAACGACGATACGGATTCTCCTTCTTCACCACAAAAATCTGATAGTGGTTCTACTAATTCTTCTGGGAGTCCCGTGTTGAATGGTGAGTACTCTTGTCACTAACTGCTCTAAAGCTCTATTTCTCTAAATTTTGTTTAAAATTATGAGTATATTTTTGCTGTGTAATTCATTTAAAAGTTACGAACATTCGCCGACTACATAACAATAGGTTCGATGACTTTATTTTTTTTCCGAATCCAGTTCTAACGGGTTATGTCGAGACACGCGGCCCGCTACACTATACATAGATACTTCTCATTAATGGCTCTAACTTTCTCTACATGCACTCTCTTTAGAAGCTTAAGCTCTCAGTGTAATTCCGAAAAATATACAAAATGAAAGGTTAGTAGTTAATTTAATTGTTATTTATTTATCTACAACCTTTATTTAACTTTGTTGATGTGGATTGTTCTACTTTTTTGAAAGTTAAACTTTAGTGTTATTTATAGTAATTAACAAATGTTAGTGGTATTTTAGGTGCTAACCTATTTACTTATGTATGTTTTGCATTACAAAACAAGGTTTCTCCTAAATTAAATTTGCATTTTTGCATTTTCAAAAAAAAGTTAGGTTATGAATTTATTTGGCCTCACATAACTTCAAATATTTGATTTTAAATGTGTATTTAATGCTTTCTTACTTATTGATATGAATGCAATAAGTTCTGTCAAACATAGTCATGACTCAAATGTTTTTGCCACTAACAAATTGCTCATAATGTCTTTGTTGAGTACACAGTAAAAATATACATAAATTTATGAAATATTTTCCTTTCTTGTACACAAGAAACTTGTTAGAGAATGGGTTTTTGACATTTGTACTCAGTTTTTACCTTTTACTTTTTGTTGAAGTCATCTAGTGTCAAAATATCTGCTTGTATTAACACAGTCTAACGTCTGTGATTGAAATAATCAGGATGCGGAGATGGTGGCGGAGAGAGTGGAGACGGAGGAGCTGCCTCGGCCTCCCCGCGCGTGGAAGAGCCTCCGCCCGTGCCACCCGCCGCGCCCGCCGCCGCGACCGCCGCCGCGGCGCTGCCCATCCCTGCCGACGTTTCACCCACTGCTGATAGCTGGGAAGCAGAAGCTGATGACCCACTCCTTACGCCCGAAGACAACAATGAACCTGATGAAGAAGAATTAGAGCAACAGGTTCAAAACCCTGTAATTGCATGTCCCACTGTTGGCTGTCCCTGACGTTCCATCCATCGTCTCAGCGCGTAAATGTCCGCTGCAGAACACGGCTCCCCACCCCATTGAACTCCAGTGGGAACCATCCGTAGCAGTCTGCATCAATTACTATTAGTTTTCATTTGTTTTTATGTTATGAAGTGTATACTGTGATATGGTTTAGGAAAGACATTTCCTTCACTTGACACACTATATGACATAGCATGTTTAATATTCATCATAACATTGTTTTATTGTCAATGATAACACCTCATTGATAATTTTGGTTATTCTAATTTGTGTTTAGCTATTTGAAATAACAGTTTGCAGTTTTCATCCTTAGAACCACATCCATACATTTAACTAATATAATTTTATTAACTATGTGACTACTCTTTTTGTATAGTTTAATATAAAGGTTGTTGTTTATTATTGTGTAATAAGTAAACTTTGCACTAATAAAATTTTGCTTGCTAATTTTTTGCACTTACATACATTCCACAATCATTTAATACTTTTTGTACATTTATTTCTTCTTTCTTAGATGGCAATTAGTCAGCTTAATCACACAGTTTTATATTAGTTAATGATATAAGACATTTAAAATTATGTACTAGTTTTGCTGGTCATTTAACTAGTTAATGCTAAGATCAATTCACCATTAGACTTTCATTAGTGATTTTGATTCGTCAAAATTGCGAAAAAAATATTGTTCAAGTTAGGAATGCAGGGAAGTCATTCCTATCTTGTACCAAAATCAAATCTTACATGGTCTACAGGCACAAGAATATAAGGCCATGTTGGGCTGTTTGTTGATTGATGATGTTTTATTAAACTTTCTTAATTAACATTTCAGGAGGATGGCGAAACTACGAAAAAAATCCCCAAGAAAAAGCCACCGCGAGTTGAAGATACAAGGAGCAAAAAAGAACATGTTAATGTTGTATTCATTGGACACGTAGGCAAGTAGTGATTTTTGCATTTAATATATTTTGTAAAGTATCTACCATTTAAATTTAAATTATAGCCTATAACAAACAATGTCTTTATATTTTTAGATGCGGGTAAATCTACGATTGGAGGGCAAATTATGTCATTGACTGGCATGGTGGACAAACGAACACTAGAAAAGTATGAAAGAGAAGCACGAGAGAAATCAAGAGAATCCTGGTACTTGTCTTGGGCACTTGACACTAACCAAGAAGGTATGTAAATACATATGTCAATATTTTTAAATATTTATTATGGTTTATTGTCAATATTGATGTAACTTATATGTTATGGAAATCTTTGGGGGAGGCCTTTGTCCAGTACTACTGGACCAGTAGTACTGATGTAACATTTTAAAAAATCTTCAGAACGTGACAAGGGGAAAACTGTGGAAGTGGGGAGAGCCTATTTCGAGACTGAAAAGAAGCATTTTACAATTCTTGATGCCCCTGGGCACAAGAGTTTTGTACCAAACATGATTGGCGGTGCAGCGCAAGCAGATCTGGCAGTACTGGTATGTGAATAATAATTATATCTTTTTAGCTTGTTTTGTTCTTATTTTATACCTGTTAATTATTAGCATTTGTTTAATGTGTATGTTATATTTTATAGGTAATATCTGCACGTAAAGGAGAATTTGAAACCGGTTTTGACAGAGGGGGACAAACGAGAGAGCATGCAATGTTAGCAAAAACCGCAGGTGTCAAACATTTAGTTGCACTAGTCAACAAGATGGATGACCCAACCGTAAATTGGGATGAGAAAAGGTAACTTTTTTATCATATTATGCAAACAAGCACATGATAAAACTACATGTATTATTAATCATTATATAAGAAGTATGTTGTTAGTGTTGTTACCAAGTAGAATTTACATAAACATATTTCGTATTATCGCTCGGCTCACGGCTTACATGTTTTTCGATTTGTCACATTACTGAGTCAAACCTACACATCGAATTGGTATTCTTATGTCAGCAAGCAATACTACTACTACTTACTCATATCCTGTTATAAATGTGCCACATAGTTAAAACATTTTTTTAATGTTTTATATTTTATTTTATCAGATACAATGAATGTCGAGACAAGATCCTGCCATACCTTAAAAAGCTGGGCTTTAATACAGCTAAAGATCTCTCCTTCCTGCCTGTGTCAGGACAAACTGGACAAGGATTATTGGAAAGGGTAAGCATTTTAGTGGAAATTTTTAACTTTGTTGTAATTGTGTATTCTTTTTATAGTGTTAAAATAACAGTTTTGTATAACATTTTTATTTATTTATTTAGGTGACTGAAGAGATATGTCCATGGTACCGAGGACCTTCCTTCATTCAGTTGATTGATGAATTGCCTTCACTTAACCGTAAAATGGATGGGCCATTCATCATGCCAGTGGTCGATAAGTACAAGGACATGGGCACAGTCCTGATGGGAAAAGTTGAAGCAGGAACCACACGCAAAGGCAGTACTCTGTTCCTCATGCCAAACAGGGTAAAATAATAATTTTAATAGTTTTACTCAGTTAAATACTACAAAATTATGTTTATTATATACTTTATATGGTAACTTTTCAGGTCCAAGTAACTGTTGACCAGCTTTGGTCCGATGACATTGAGGTAACATCCATCGGTCCTGGTGAAAATGTTAAAGTCAAACTCAAAGGAATTGAGGAAGAAGATGTGTCTCCCGGTTTTGTCCTCTGTGATATTGCAGAACCTATTACAACTGGAAGAGTAAGTATATTGAATGCGATAATTTTTATTTAAAATGTTGATGTAAAGTAAATAGTACATATTTACATTAACATTTTAAATTAATAAAATTGAGCTTGATTGTGAGTAAACACCTGCGGGACAATTTAACTAAAAGGCTAACCTATTGTTCTTTCTTTTTACAGTGCTTTGATGCTCAAGTTGTTATATTGGAGCATAAATCCATTATATGTGCTGGCTACTCAGCTGTGATGCACATACATTGTGCTGCTGAAGAAGTTACAGTCAAGGTAATAATGCGATTAGTATCCATAGTTCATGTTCACTATCATCTTCAAATCAGTAGCCCAACATACTGAGGTATGGGAGCGGCACGAAAGGGGGTTTTTGTAAAGTCAACCGTCAGCGTCATGATTATGTCATGTCACCTCAGGCATTGACTGAGTTGAACGCTAGTAGACTTAAATAATATTGTAACCCATTTTGTAATTTGCAGGCATTAATTTGTTTGGTTGACAAGAAGACTGGCGAAAAATCGAAAACAAGACCACGTTTTGTGAAACAAGATCAAGTAGCCATAATGAGGATAGAATGCGCTGGCGTCATCTGCTTAGAACCATTCAAGAAGTTTGCTCAAATGGGCAGATTCACACTAAGAGACGAGAGTAAGTATATTATTTATTACATTATCCTTCAAGTCGTTAATAAATCGTCAACCTATTTTATATTGATTCAACATCCTCGTTTTAGGTATTAACTCGTTTCTGACAGGTTTTTAATAATATTATTTCCAGACTAGCTTTCCGCCCGCGGCTTCGCCCGTGTGGAATTTTGTCTGTCACAGAAAAACTTTATCTCGCGCGTCCCTCTTTCAAATACCGGGATAAGAACTATTCTATGTCCTTTCCCGGGACTCACTATCTCTATGCCAAATTTCATCAAAATCGGTTCAGTGGTTTAGGCGTGAAAGCAAGACAGACAGAGTTACTTTCGCATTTATAATATTAGTTTAGTATAGTATACAGGGTGTTTGGCGGAAGGTTAGACAAACTTCGTGGGTGTTAAAAATAAAAACAAACATATTATGAATTAAAAAAAAAGTAGCTCACTTAGAGTCAAATGGGCGAACTTGTATTCTTAACCTTTAACTATGGACGTGAAAAAATAATCACACGTCCATGGACGTCGGGTCTCACAGACCCCTATCTAACATTCTTCTTATTTTCATATCTGAATCAATTTGAATTTATTAAAGAGTTGATATACAGGGTGTTACTTTGCATTCTTGCCATATTTACAGAGGTTACTATATTACTGATACTGAACACAAATCCGTAAAAAAATAATGCCCGAAAAAAATTTTTTTTAATCTTGAGTATTTTATTTTATCGACAATCTGTTTAACACACCACTAATTATCGTAACGCATGCACATCACTTGTTTGCGATGGCGATGGAGACTTTTTTACTTTTTATTGTATTTTTAAATATCTATTGCAATCTATTGTCTTTAAAATGTCTTTTTGACACTTGTAAAAAACTGAAAAATCCATCAAACACAAATCACGTTAAAAATAATACAAAAATGACTGAAGTGTATTCAAACAACGAATAATTTAATCAAAATGGTGCTTGGAGTGTCTGCAAGACGTCTTAGACGAAATGCTTGATGACGTACCCTTAGTGTTACACCAAATGCTCTACTACCAGCAGGATGGTGCTCCCCCACAATAAGGACGTCAAGTGCGCGAATAATACATTTGGTGAACAGTGTATTGGACGAGGGGCCCAGTAGCTTGGCCACCACGATCCTCGGACCTGACACCAATGGATTTTTGGAGTGACTTGAAACGACTGGTATGCGCAAAAGAGATAAACAGTGTAAACGCGTTACATGTAGGGAATGCAAAACCGGTTAATCGGAAACCGAAAAATCGGAAAAACCGCCCTTTTTCGACAAATTCTAAAACCGGTTTTAAAAATCGAAACCCGGATTTAAATCGGTTTTTCTATCTGTATACATGTAACAAATTCCATAAATAAGCAACATCATTTTATTATAATATAACCTGGGTATTTTGATATTTGACGAATATTTGGTTATTTTACAATTTATAACTTGGCAACATTGTCACTTGGTTACTCCGTCGTTTACCTTTAAACGGGGAATCCCCGGTGGTTGGTGATTATTGCAGTGAATAATTAACCTATGTGTGAGTGAATTGAACAGTTTTTATTTCTGAATTGTTTTGAACATTGAATCTCATTTATTTGCGATATCTGCAGAAGCTTATTACTGTAATACTTAGTGTATTGAAATTTGACAAAAATACCACCTAACGTTCACAAATAAAGCTTTTTACATTTTATTCTACTTTTTAATTTAAGATATTGCTTAAAATATCAATCGTAATCACCTAACGTTCACAAATAAAGCTTTTTACATTTTATTCTACTTTTTAATTTAAGATATTGCTTATATCAATAGTAATTGTAAGCAAGTACGTTTTTGATGTAGGTAGGTACATTACGTACATGGTGGTAATTAACAAAATACTAAACCGACAGAGTAATGAATTATTTTTAAAAACGTATTCGTTGACAATTATTACGTACAATGGAGATAAACTACCACCCCTTGAGTTAAATTTAGCTTATACATTATGCATTATGTGCCTATAATGCCTAATGAATAAGCTAAATTTATCAAAACTGTTATAACCCTCTCTTAAATAATGTAATCTAACCAATGATATTATATAAAAACAAAAGCAGATATGTTATAAGCGCTCGCGCTGTGAATACTCAAATACGTCCCAATTGGGACGTCTTGTGTTTAGTCTTCGTGTGGCCTGCGTCGTGCGCAATCGCGTGCGTACCACACCGTAAGTTCCTGTTCTTACCAAAATAAATAAAAAATGCCATCGTGTGTGTTTCGAAAGTGTACCAATTATGACTCTAAAGTAAACAAAATACAAGGGATCTCTTACCACATGTGATTATGCAAAATTATTTAGTATTTATATTTTCAATTATTTATGCAAACAATGAAGACGCCATGCGCCATGTTCAAGTTAAGAAAGAGAAAGCGATCTTGTTTTGACGTTAGAGCGAAAAGGATGCGTGCGCTGCGGACATAGATTAATTAGTGCAGAATCGTTAAAACTATAGCTATCTCTTTCATTTGCGTGCTATTTCGTATGTTTTGTTTCACTTATCAGTTACATTTGTCAATGTGTGCGATTTGGAATAGCTCGGCACGGATTCAAATCGTAATTTCTATGAACGTAACATATCTATAGTTCTTTAATATCATTGAATCTAACACAAAACGGACAGGACGTAACTAATCGCTGTATGTAACTACTAGTTGATTAAAAAAAAAATAGAACGATAATAACCGATTAAAAACCGAAAACCGGTTTTTTTTCTTGAAAACCGAAAAAAAAATCGGTTTTTGATAAACTTTCGGTTTTACATACCCTAGTTACATGAAAGGATTGTTTTAGTGCAACTGTGATTCAAAACGTTTATGTGTTGCGAAAACTAAAGCGAAAAACCTACGCTTCGCCGTGCTAGACTGTGCCTTCATCAGAACGGAGGACACTTAAAACACTTGCTTCGCAGTACGTAAACTTTGTAAGTAGGAACTTATAAATAAATAATTAATTGTGAATAAGGTGATTTCATTTCATACTTAATTTATTAATTTGTAAAAATAGGGTACAATGTTGTAAATAAATTGAAACCCTATTAATTATTACGTATTTTTGACGGTCCTAAGCCCGTAAAGTAGAAAGGAAAATCTGAAATCAACTGAAGAGTATTTTAAAATAGTTATTATGACTGGATAAAAAGGCTGGTACCCAGAGCCATAAAATTAAGAACTAGGCCACGCCCACTAGGTTTATTCCACTTGCACCTGTAGAACGTGCGAGACAAAATTGGTTTATTCCAATTTGTACTGAAAAACCAAATTTACTAAAATCTTAGTGTACTTTCTTTATGGGAGTCTCTTGTTTATCTTAAATAATAGGTATTGTTCCCTACTTTTATCTCTGTGAATATGGCAAGAATGCAAAGTAACACGGTGTATATATTAAAACTATTAATAAAGGATTTAGTAGAAAATGTAATCAAATTTTAACCATCATTTAATTATTTTTTTGCAAATTTAAAAAACTTAGATATTTTTCAGAGTAAATTGACTTGCCATCACATATAGGCTCCTTGATTACAGTCGATCATTAATAAATGAAAGTAATATTTTTTTCTTTGCTAATTAATAATCATGTAACATAAAAACATGAACAGAATTTCTGAAGGACATAAAATAAAATTTTTGACAAGGGTTAAAGTTACTAAACTTATACACAGTGGCCTAGAACACTAAAGACAAATTATTTCCACAGGCATGTGTTATCTTTCTTTGAAAACTTAAGTAGGCAAAATGTAGGTACATCATTCAGAATCGGAATCTGCAGCAATGGTGAATTCTAAGACATCTAAACTCAAAAGCAGAATAGTATACAATTAATACCTTACTCCTGAAATGTTCTTTAGATAGTTGGGCTAATAACATAGCTGATGTACTCAGATACTTTCTGCCACTATGTATTCTTAAACTAGAATAATTTACTTAAGATTATAATAATAAAATATAAAAAAATTATAGTTGACAAGTCACATCCATACAAGACGTTTGTATGGAAATTATAGTCATCGGGTCTCCCAGACCCGGACAAAATTTTAAATGATTATTACTCACGTAGTAAGTGCCAGAAGACGCGATTCTATGCCTCCTCGGTCCAAACACAGTTAAAACTGAAGCTACTGAGATGGTCGAGAGCAACACGTGGCGGGAAGGTGTTTAAACCAAGAAATCGGAAAGGGGGGTGGGCCTCTGAGACCCGATGTCCATAGTTAAAGGTTAAAATAACCTTACCTATACACCCACGAAGTTTGTCTAACCTTCCGCCAAACACCCTGTATACATATTGCTTTCATTATCATAACCAAAAAATGTTTTTGTTTCAGATAAAACAATCGCAATTGGCAAAGTCCTAAAAGTGGTCGAGTAAATTGGCACTATAACTGTAATTTAGCTAGGATAGGCCTTTCCAAACCTATATCAGTCGAGAGTGCATGTAATATGTAATCCTGATTTTTGGGATCATCACGTGAGAGCTCGAGTGTAATGCTTCAATACCACAAGAAAAAGTTGTTTGCAATTTAATAAAATAGAACAGCTAGTCCTCCGGGAAAATAAATAAATATTTTATACAGCCACTGCCATGGAACAAAATACGCTAAAATTACACGACGCGACGCGACGCTCTAAATACTTCTACACTGTCTCAATTTACGCCACATTTCAGTAATTGCAATATTATCTGTGTACCTGTTATGATGTTAAAATGTGTAAAGCGTCGAGTAGTTTTGCTTTTTTACAGTAAAATGTGCTTCTTTATTGCCTTGAATTATATTTTGGCCAAGAATTATTGTATAAAGATCGTAATATATTTTACATCAATGTTTTGTTCTATTTTACTCAAAAAGCACGGTGGGCGATGGGTAAGGCTCTCATATAATTATTTGTTGTTAGGGAGATCATCCACTTAGCGCTAGTGTGGGTAGCGAGCCTAATATAATTTAATGGATATTATATTATAATATAGCTTTCGTGTTTATCGCTACTCACGACATTCACTAAGAATATATTCAAATAAGATAGATGGTCATCCTAACAATAGGCTATTGATTATAATTTCATATTATAATGGTTATAGTACTGGTTACTATTTGTAAAGCGAAAATTATGTATTTTTCTTTATTTTAGTTTGGTATTATTATAATACATACAGTACACAGATTTTAAAATATATGTATTTTGTGTTTCAGTTGCCAACTGAAATTATTTTTAAATTTAGTTCAAATTGGTTTCGGTAAATGCTATTCACAAAGCGAGTGTATGCCTAGCAAGACTCCATCTTTCTCATTGTTCCTCCGACTATAAGATGGTAAATATCCCTGTGGATATAATTAGCCAAGTTTCTATTGTTTTAGTTATTTGTAATAAATAATACTTAAAACTTAAGTTTTGTTTACATATTTTAACAAAATTTACATACAAATAATATGTTGTTAAATATTTTTGATCAATAATGGTTTTCGCGATTGAAGGATCCGCCAGATGGCGATACGTGGACGCGGGGTCCAGATGCTGCGTGATTGGTTATTTTTGACATAACATTGACAGATATGTCAAAATCCACCAATCACGCAGCGGTCGGACCCACGTCCGCGTCCCGCCATCTGGCGGATTTTTCAATCGCGAAAACCCACATTGACATGGTCTCGCTAGACATACCCTCATACGTTTACTTTCTTTATCTGCAATATTTTTATTCATAATTATAATAAATAGATTTAATTTATTATTTGCTTTTACTAACCGATTTCAAAAGAAATTGGGCTGCAGTTTTTTAGCAGATGAAAACAATATTTTTTGTAAAACTTATTCCCCTAAAGCTTCTTACTTGTCAAGTATTATCGTAGGATCAATGAGAGTACTTATGAAAAAAAGATGGTTTGTATCACAAACGTTAATTCTTATAACTTCGGGCTCAACATCCGAATTGTTATAGTAAATGTATATTATGGATTTATAAATTTTCAGCTTTTTTAATGTAATCAGATTTTCGTCTAGTGGCGACTGTATATTATTATCGATATTTTGTGTATATCAGTGGACAAATAGCGAGGCGTGCGTAGCCCCGAGTCGGTCCACCGCGAGGGGGCCGCGGCCGCCGCGCTCTAGTGCCTTGTGTCGGCGCGGCCGGCCGCCACGCCGCCTCGCGCCAAGACACCGGAAGAGCATTGGCAGGCTGCAAGTATATTATTTTGTTTAAAATAAAATAAAATTTTATTAATACTATTGTTGTTTTATTGCTTTGAACAGCAAGGTTCCTTGCCGCTTATGGCACATCATAATACATTATTTTGTACTTGCTTATTTTACAGTGTGTCCGGTCACCAGTGTCCGACCCGTTAGGGCGCAGTAAAATCCACTGGAATAAAACATTTTATCCCTACTATTAAAGAATTACAGCTATCCCTTAACATTTTTAAAGTAATTAACTTTTTTTTTCTAACATACAAATACTAGGATGTAACCTAATAGATAAATCCGTAGGACAAAGTATGTATGTAAAATAACTGGTTCTTCTTTGCTGTTATACATTTTTCCCATCAAATCATCATAACAGACTATTTTGTCATTATGGATACCATGTCCCCTGTAGTAACCAATATTATCGGGACAATGAAGGAACAAATTCTACACTCAAGTAAACCGATATGGTCACCCTACTCAACGTTTTCCTTATGGATTGTAAAAAAGAGACCCTATCTTTTATAATATAACACACGACGATTGGTTCGTCAAATTTTAGTACAACATTTTTCACAATTTCTGATGTAGGTAACTAGGTCTTCTACCTATGAGTTTGGGTTTATGAAACATAGGTAGGTAGTTCAAGATAAGGATCACTCAGTTGGGACGATCGAGAAAAAACAAGATTTTCATTTTCTCTTAAACCAGTAGGATGTCAATCTTCTTTCTTTCACAGATTTTCCCAGAAGCATAATTTGTAATAAACATGATGTTTCATACTTGTTCACTTAGATTATAAAGCCTTTATTAATCTAAGCTTTTTCAGTATAAGGTGGTGTTTTAAAAGATCACTCAATAGAACATAGTGCATTCTGAGTGATCCATATCATAAACCGTTCTAAATCTTATAGGTAGAGGTATGTGGCTTTGAATCGAATCAAAAAAATTTGTTTAGCAGCTTTCAGATTCTTTACAATTAATTCAAACGCAAATTATAAACACATCTGGGATACGCGTTATGGCTTATTCAGTTATTCTTCAGGTGTCCAGATTGAGTGATCCAGTTAATAAGTTCTAGCTTTCTTTTTTTAGGTTTCGCATATTTAATACCTAACCATGAAGTTTTCACAGTTATTTCCTAAATCCTCTCAAAATGACATTGGGAACTTTTTGCCCCACTTTTCGAAAAGTAGCGGATACAAACGAAACCTATCACAGATGATACATACTAATATCCAATGAATTTCCGTGCATTTTTTTTCTCTCTTATATGGGAATATTGAGAAAATGAAGTTTTAATGTTTTATTTTATTTTACATTTAGGTAACATTTTTGACGACCTCCGTGGCGGAGAGCCGCACTGGCCGCACACACCGGTTTTCAAGGTGTGCCGGGCCAATCCTGAGGTCCCGGGTTCGATTCCCGGCCGGGACAATATAGAAAACGATCTTTTCACATTGTCTCTGGTTTGGGTGTGTTGTGGTTCGTCGTTCCCGATTTCCATAACACAAAATATGCCTTAGCTACTTATTTTGGGTTGGAGTAATACAGTGTGTCCGGGCTTGTAGTGATCAAACTTTAATGGCGTAATCTATGGACAATTTTATCGATGAAAATACTTCAAATTTGGGGCTTGACGCATTTGTCGCAAAATTACGAGGATTTAAGTTTTTAATTTTTAGTTTTCACCTCTTCCTTCAAAAACAAGTGAAAACGTGGGTAACTTAACATTAATAAGCAAATATTTGATATCATGCGATAGTCAATAAAATTATCTATTAGTAGAAGTAGAAAACGGACACAAGTTTCATACATTTTATGGAAGTAAGAATGGATTGAATTAGAAAAAGACATGATTTTTTTCACTTCTTTTTCAGTTATTTTCCAACACAAGTAAAACCAGGTCATTAAAGTATGTTTTATTTGCATTGTATTATTAGTATTTGAGCTATTCTACAAAAGGAATGTAAATTTATTAGTCTACGTCTATTAGTTTCGACGTAATTGTTGAACAAAGATACCCCTTCCCAGCCGGTTCCATAGTGCTGCTAACATGTGAAAATGCACTGCCTGAAAGAATCACACAACCTATTCCGACGCGCTATGGAACCGGCTGGGAAGGGGTATCTTTGTTTAACTATTAAATCAAAACTAATAGACGTAGACTAATACATTTACATTCGTTCTGTAGAATAGCTCAAATACTAATAATACAATGCAAATAAAACATACTTTAATGACCTGGTTTTTCTTGTGTTGGAAAATAACTGAAAAAGAAGTGAAAGAAAACATGTCTTTTTCTAATTCAATCCATTCTTACTTCCATAAAATGTACGAAACTTGTGTCCATTTTCTACCGCTACTAATAGATAATTTTATTGACTATCGCATGATATCAAATATTTGCTTATTAATGTTAAGTTACCCACGTTTTCACTTGTTTTTGAAGGAAGAGGTGAAAACTAAAAATTAAAAACTTAGATCCTCGTAATTTTGCGACAAATGGGTCAAGCCTCAAATTTGAAGTATTTTCATCGATAAAATTGTCCATAGATTACGCCATTAAAGTTTGATCACTACAAGCCCGGACACACTGTATATGAGATGTTGTCTAATATTAATTTAAGTATTTATAATATTTTATTTATTTATATTATTTTATTTATATTTTTTATTTATTTATATTATTTTATTTATATTTTTTATTTATTTATATTATTTTATTTACTTTTATTGGTTACTCTGCAATGCCAAACAACATAACATGTAAAAATATCAAATCATTTTAGACAAATATATTTTCAACCTAGACTCGTCATATCTCAGAATTCCCATATCTCACAACATAGCGCTTTAAGTGAATATACTACCTACAAATATAAAGCTTTGAAATAAAATACGTTTCATCTTTGTCCGCCATGGGGCATTTTCTCATATTAAAGTTCCCAATGTCCTTTGGTTGTGGTTGGATGAGTGTTGAAAAGATCACTCAGTCCACCAGCGTTGCCAGTTTTTTTTTTTGCCAAGTCGGGACTTTGGTACTTTTTGAGTGAAAATAACGGGATTCTTCCGTCAGAAGCGGGACATAGTAATAATACGTATATATCTAATCAAAGGTTTTCAAATTTATCTTTTTAATTAGGGTTTTCGCGATTGAAAAATCCGCCAGATGGCAATACGTAGACGCGAGGTCCAAATGCTGCATGATTGGTGGATTTTGCGACATATCTGTCAATGTCATGTCAAAAATAACCAATCATGCCACAATCATGCAGCATTTGGACCTCACGTCTACGTATTGCCATCTGGCGGATTTTTCAATTGCGAAAACCCTCATTGACTTAAAATTACGTTTACGTGACAATAGATAGCAAAAGTAGCCATAGAAAATGTATTATAACAAAAAAAAAATATTTTAAACTACGTACCTACGGTCGAGTTCTCTCCGAAAAGCGTGACAGAGCCTGTCCCGCGCGGGACATTTAAATTTGATTTAAAAATCGGGACGTCTGGCAACGCTGGTCTACACCAGCGTTGCCAGTTTTTTTTTTCGCCAAGTCGGGACTTTGGTACTTTTTGAGTGAAAATAGCGGGATTCTTCCGTCAAAAGCGGGACAAAGTAAAAAAAACGTATATAATCAAAGGTTTTCAAATATTTATCTTTTTATTTGACTTAAAATTACGTTTACGTGACAATAGATAGCAAAAGTAGCCATAGAAAATGTATTTCAACAAAAAAATTATATTTTAAATCAGATTTACTCTATCGTTAAATTCGCCTTTAGAATAAAAAAAGAAAAAAATTAAAAAAGTTTTATTTTTTTAGAATAATATGGCGTTTCAAACAATAGTCTGGTGAAGTGAGTGTCTCTCTCCGAAAAGCGGGACAGAGCCTGTCCCGCGCGGGACATTTAAATTTGATTTAAAAATCGGGACGTCCCGCCAAAATCGGGACGTCTGGCAACGCTGGTCTACACCCACATGTTCTATTCTTGGGTAGGTACTTTATAAACAAGGAATATGAAGGTAGTCATACTCAGGACCGAAACTGCCACGGAGAGCTGTATTGGCCGCCTCTACAATCGGCGTCGACTACGATTGAAATGAAAGCTTCTCTTTGATTAAATCTATTATTATTATTCATCAAAAAAATTGTGCAATCTAGGCAACCTTGAATGGCACCAAAAATTGAATTCACAAAAGAAAATAAATATGTACTGGTAACCAAGTCAAGCAACCTAGATTTAATGGGTACAGATTTCGAATACATATTAATATATACAGATTTTGGCTAATTCCATATCTGGAATGTTGTACAAGTACATAAAGTATGAATTAAGTCTAAGTCTACACATAATTTCACAAATATTAAATTTATAATTATAACCTTATGTACATTTAACTTTGTTTGAATCTCATTAGTATATTTTATGATACATCTGCATTTTGAACCACATTCCTATATTACACTCATTCTTCATTCAGTAGTGAGATACAGAATAAATGTTTTCAAACACTCCACACAATTATCAGTCTCAATGTCCTTAAGTACCTACACAGCTAAAATTTGGCAAATATAAGAGCTCAATCCTGTATCTTGATGTCACTTTTTGTAACATTCTGGTTCATCTGATCATTTTCATATTCCACAAAATCATCAAAAAGGCTTGGCCAAGCCTCGGTGTCATCATAAGTGCCAAGATCTTCTCCAACAAACTCACTAAAGTTTAAAAACATATACCAAGTGTCTTTGGGAATGCCTCGGATGTGAGTATTTTTCTCCAGATAACTCAGCCACTTATCTAATACTGGTGGTTCATTGTTTGTGAAGACTAGACGCCACAAGAGTACTGCTATATCTGTTGGCAGTATTCTTTGACCAGTACTTACATCTAAACCAAATTTAAATGTGAATCTATACAAATCTTTAAAACTTTCAGAATCTCTATTTAATCCACAAGTAATTTCATTCAACTTGAGCTGAATACCTTTAATAGAATCAGTTTTCATGTTTTTAAGGCCTTGTACAAACTCCGATTTTGTGAATCTGCACATTTGACTAGCATTTAACTTCCATGCAAGCACCAAAACTTTGAAATCATCAGGGTTCAGTTGTAAATCATTGCAAAGATTCTCTATTCCTTCTGCTAAAATAGCATCTTCTAATGAATCTTTATATTGGTCAAATAGTTGATTAATTTTATATTCAGAAATTCGTGGTTCACTTGTTCCTAATGATGACATAGTTCGAGGTATTGATGGCAATTTTTGATAGAATGTTTTTTGCGACTTGTCAGGACAATACTGAGTTTTTTGAGGATGTACTTCTGGGCAGGGTTCCCCTACCGAAGCCAAAGTATTAGCATTCTGCAAATTAGTGTTGTTCCTGTAAATTATGCTGTTCTCATTATTATGAAGAAGTGGTTCTTCCTGAGGATAGTCCGATACCATGACAGCAGGCACTTGATGGGTAGTGACAATTTCTGTCATCTCTGAAAAGAAACAATAACATTATTTTATTGTACATATTATTAAAGGCTTTCTTATTATTCTTTCTTGGTAAAAAGGCACCAATTAATGTAAATACTTACCATCTTTATTTCTTTGAGATGTACTGTTATCAGCATTGGCTTGATTTTTGAAACAACTTAGACAATGGCCCATTGGACAAAATGTTTATGGCAATAGTCACAGGCATACAATTAATAACACAAAGATGATAACTCCAGTCGATCTTATTCAATTCTTTAAAATATGTACTATAAAACATAATGGTAAGACAGAGAGTTTTGTATAAGCTCCTTCAATAACTTTGTCATGAAATCTGCAAAAGTAAAAATATTGTGATAAATATTTGTAGCAAAAAGTTTAGTACTTTGGTATACATTTACAATAATTAAAAACTAACTCAAAATTCAGTCAAATTTCAGAAGTAAAATTTACTAATTCTGCAGCAGGTGTCCTTATCCTGACCTGATCAAGTTCGGAAGCACAGGTATTGTAAAAGACATCAATGATGATGAAGTAGGTACCTACCTACCTGAATTCATTCCCTTTACAACTTTATTAAGATCATAATAGCATTGCTTATGTTGATATTCAAAGCTTGCAGTAAATATGGAAAAGAGTGTATAAATGTTTTTCGATAGCAAGGATTGAACGTACAAATACTTTTACTACTAATTCACTATTTTTCACGAAAATATAGACCAAAGAGTAAAATGACTGACAGTTCTCTTTTTTTGACATCAAACAGACAGTAGAACTGTCAATCATTTTTTTTTCATTCCAAAGATAGCATAATATGGATGAACTATACTGAGCCCCGCTTACGGTAACTTTTAACGTTTCCAATCCAGACACGCTTCTCGATTCTGCGATACGATTGGTCGTTCAACAGCGTACGTCAGCTGTTTTGACCAATCGTATTGCAGAATCAGAAACGCGTCTGGATTGTAGACGTTAATAAAAGTTACCGTAATCGGGGCTCTGAACTGTAATAACTCACCGTAAGAATTTAATTCCTCTATGCACCCACCAAACCCGTGACATTGACAGGGGGGCGCCATTGTCAATCGTCTATACCTAATCGCTGGTTCCGACTTTTGTCTAAGGATTTTTGCCACGTTTGCCGCGTTGGAAACTATATATAGTTCCAAAATACTGAACTGTCCTATGTATGCATGACATTGACAGTGGGGCGCCACCGTCAATACCGGATCGCTGGTTCCGATTTTTGCCATGTTGGAAACCATATAGTTGAACGATGGTAGCGCCCCCCTGTCATTGAGTTTGGTGGGACAGTTCAGCGTGGGTCATCTTTTTACCCATTATCACCCATTCTGGTGGGTGAAAACAAAAATAGCGTTTTTTTAAAGTGAGAAGTGGTATTTGTTGCTAAGGGGGCGTTCTAGTGTTACGTAATGCAATCTGGGGGGAGAGGAGGTCTTGAAAAACGTTACAATGCGTTACAGTGGCGGAAGCGCGGTTCGATTTCAAGTTTTTAAGCAGAAGTACTTTGTAGTTGGTGTTGTTATTTGTAACTTTATACCGTAATGTCATCAAAGAGAGAGTTTGGCATCTTTGGCATCACCCCCCCCCCCCTCCATGTCCTTGCCATGATCACAAATTATTGTGTTCCTACTAAATTTCTTCTAAATCGGTTCAACGATTCTTGAAATAACTACATTTTATAAAATAATTGGTCACATCATCATAACGTGATCAATTTTACGATTTGGCCACGACATAAATGCATATTAGTGTTAAATTTGACTTATTACTTATTAATCAATAAACTTAAATGAGAAAAATTCAATAAAAATAAAGAAAAGATACCAATTGAAATAATTATAAAATTATTTGTTTTCACCCGGCGTAAACACCCACGGGTGGAATGAAACGGGTTTTTATTGGGTTTTTACCCTCATGTGGGTTTTTACCCGGGTGGAAACCCATCTCTAATTGGAACACACTAATAACCAATAGATATTTTATTTTACAATCATCTTAAAAAAATTAAAAAATAGCGAAAGAAAAACTGGAAAAACTATATAAATAATCAAACAAATAAATAAATAACATAGATAAAAGCCATGGATAAAAGCATGTCAGTGATGCAGAGGTTGGCTGCCTAATTATTAGGTCGTTGGCTGCCAGTGTGACAGTACCTGACAGTTGTGGTGGCTGCTGATTATTTGAATTTGTTCGGTTGGATTTGGATTGATTGAGTGAGAAGAGTTTTGCGTCCAAAAAACAATTTATTGTATTGTGAAGTAGTGTTACCTACTAATCCAGAGAAATGAGTGTAATCGAAGAGTGGAGTTTTCAAAATAACATTCGTGATATTGATGTAGATCTTTTCGATAACTTTGCGCAAGTAATAAACATCAAAAGAGATAACATTCTCATATTACTTGATGATGGTTTCAAAGTACAAAAATGTATTTTCAACGGTACGATAAATTATAATAATGATGACGAGCTTCAGATTTTGAACGAACAAAATAAGCAATTGAGGTGTGACATCGAATCTAAAATTGAAGAACTCGGTCGACAGCAAAATAAATATGAAAGTTATAAAAGAGGTTTGTTTACAAACATACTATAATATTACATAAAACTTAATCATTGGATGGAGTACTGTTTTTTAAGATTAACCTGAAAAAAAAAGCGTAAATAATCTGGTTTGTTTGTACTTTCAGATCAGAAGCTTCTCTCACAAGAAGTCAAGGAAACTCATGAAGCTTTCTTGATGGCTAAAAAATGTTACAAGAAGTTTTTAAGAGTATATTATTCAATAGAAAAGCGGAATAAAGACAAACAAACAATATTTTTTCAATTTTTTACCGAATCTAAGAAGGATGCTGAAAACTATTCAGTCCGTTTGATTCGTGATTCTAAGTCCGGATATTATGAATGTAAGTCATTTAACAAGTTATTATATTCATAGGTATTTTATAAATTTACACATTTAATCATGTATGCCATACCACCATAGCCTTCAGGTTCAGAATGTCCAATTCCCAAAATGTCCAACGGTTTCAAAATGTCCAATTCCCAGAATGTCCAATTCCCAAAATGTCCATTTCCCGAAATGTCCAATTCCCGAAATGTCCAATTCCTGAAATGTCCAGTTCCCGAAACGTCCAATTCTCAAAATGTCCAATGTACTATTATGATGGGTTTATTAAAATAAGTCCTCATAGCCTTTCTTAAAAATTAGTAATTAATATATTTCTGTACGAGTGCGTTTAGTTTTTGCAAAATCGGCATATAAAAATAGAAAATTTGTATTATTTGCAAAAAGTACGTAGAAAAAAATTGTAGCTACTGCACTTTATACTCGTACAAGTATGTATAGTTATTTATATTTTTTCTATTGACCTAAAAAGGAAAGAATAATTTGTAAATAAATAAATTATTATTTAAATTTAAGTATGGTTAATTGTTAAATATTTTTAAGAAAGCCTATGAGGACTTATTTAACAAACCCATCATAATAGTAGATTGGACATTTTGGGAATTGGACGTTTCGGGAACTGGACATTTCAGGAATTGGACATTTCGGGAATTGGACATTTTGAGAATTGGACATTTTGGGAATTGGACATTCCGGGAATTGGACATTTTGAAACCGTTGGACATTTTGGGAATTGGACATTCTGAACCTGAAGGCACCATAGCCAGATGATACATTATACTTTTATGGAGACATACTAAAATAATATTATTATTTTCAGTGTTGAGTACAACTCCAAAGCTGAACTCTCTAAAAGAACTGCAGAGGAGATTGAAAGAAACCAATGATGTTCCTGGAATTATGTGCAGTATAAGACAAGCTTTTGTTGTAATTAAAGAAAATAAACATTAATTTTTTATAATGTAACAACAACAACGAAAATTGTAAATGTGGTAAAGAATACATTTAGGTGAGAGATCTATTCCGTTTTTTATTGAGGGACAGCTCAGCTCATTTCTATCATTAGGAGTCATCAGCATGCTTTATCATCCTGCGGGCCTAAAAAGGCCAAATCACGCAACATTGCTAAAAGGAATTCATTTCCAGAATTCATAGCAGATCATAAGCAATTCCTCTAATTTTCATAAAATGGTCTTACATTTTGGCAGAATTGCCGCAATTCAATTCATTCGCAGATTCATATTCGGCGTCAATGTTGCCACATGTGAATAATAAAAAATGAACATGTCTCCAACTTCCTCATTGGCCCTAGAGCAATTCCAAGTATACCATCAATAAAAGCCTAATTAGAGTCATCAAACCTCTCAGTCATTCAATTAGAGCCATTAGAACTTCATAACTATGAGTTGTTTTCTATGTGTAAGCTGAGGACACGTGTCTCCAGCTGACACATCTGTATCTTCGTAAATATTTATGCTACGATAATGTATTATACCTCAAAAATTACAGTCGAATCCAAATAGTAGGCTTTCCACTTTTCAAGACTTTAGCTCAAATACTGTTAAAACCACGATCAAAAAACTATGTGCGAGCTGGAGTACCGTGTCTCCAGCTTACACATCTGTATCTTCGTAAATATTTAAGCTACATCAATGTTTTATATCTCATAAATTAAAGTCGAATAAAAAAACCCGACTTCAATTCTTTCAAAGCTTTATTTCGAACCGTTTTCGAACTACGAACCGATACGTATGTGTAAGCTGGTGACACGTAACACACGGTGGATTATTAAAACCGTATAAGTTAGAGTTGCGTTTTAAAGATCAAATAATTCGTTATAATTGAAGTACACACGAGACATAATTTCAAATCTCTAGGCCTCTTAGTTTCAGAATTAAAAGCCAAAAACTATTTTCCCGCCAAATAATTCAAATAATATGGGTCGACTGCGACGTTGCCGTTCCGTGCGTCCACTAGAGCAGTCGAATTTGAACCTAAAAACTAGTACTGTTTGAATCATTTTTATTTGTAGTTTAAATCATTTAATTTCGATTATAAGAATTTTAGACTAGGAGCCGGCTGATTTGTGTATTGAGTACCTAATAACCTATAAAATATTTTGATAATAAGTTTTTATTTTGATCACAATGTTTTATTTAATCGAGGCAAAAACATTGCATCTATACTAATATTATAAATGTGAAAGTAACTTTGTCTTGCTTTCACGCCTAAACCACTGAACCGATTTTGATGAAATTTGGCATAGAAATGGTTGAGTCCCGGGAAAGGACGTAGGATAGATTTTATCCCAGTTTTTGAAATATGATAAAGATTTTCATCATTATCATATCATCTGAAAATTATAAATAACTTGAAAAAATCGAGTATTCGGGTAGCCCTAGTGATACTCTACCTCTGGGCTTCGGCTTGACAGTACTTTTTGGGAAACCTTGTACAGGTGAACAATGGTGGCGCCCCCTATCAATGTGTTTGGTGGGACAGTTCAGTTTAGTGGGTCTTTTATAGCTGAGACGGTTCATTGTTCAATACAATCAATTCTTTCCTCTCTATTATTTTAGGTGCCTTATGTACGTATAGATTACGCACATTCTTTTTATATGAACGTAAGGGTGGGATTTAGGGGGTCACAAAACCGGTTTTACCGAAACCGAAAAAAAAACTGTATTCAGACATGGCAAAACCAGGTTATTCTTGGAAATATAATAGCTAGAATGAAATACTAAAATAACAATCAAAAACGTTTTTATTCAGCTCGATTATTATCACAGATCAATTAACATTTTTAATAATTAAGGTAGATACACTTTACTAGAAATCCGATGATCTACGTTCTTGTCGGGTATCACTAATGAAATAAAATTCCTACTTCATAAAACTAATTAATCAGGTAAATTATTTATCACAGATCGATCAACTTTTAATAACCTAGGTAGGGTAAGGTGGGGCACAATGTTACACGGGGTACAATGTTACAATGCATATTTCTCCGTCCCTTTCTATTAGTTGTATGATGTTGGTATACACGTTTGTCAAGCTCATAAGAGCTGCTGAACTGAGCCGCTGAACATCATACAACTAATAGAAAGGGACGGAGAAATATGCATTGTAACATTGTGCCCCACCTTACCCTATACTTTACTGTGTAGTAGAATACTGGTGATCCACGGTCGGGTCGGGGAGGTTTCCGGCTTTTTTTTTTTTTGAAGGGACGCGCGCTGGTAGCTGGAGGAGCTTTTCCAGCTTCACCGGGCAGAGTGGCGAGTACAGAAGGTACTCTAGCCGTTTGGCGATCGTCGGTGCGCGTGCCGACGAGGCCGAGTGTGGGCTTCGCGAAGCGAAAGCGAAGACGTTCGCGATCGGGCCGTAGATTCCGGCTACTGGGACCGCAATTAACTGGGACAGTGGTCCCAGTCGCTGGATCGATAAAAATTAAATATTTTTCTTCCAGCGACTAGGTTCACTCATAGATAACTTAAAAAAATATATTATTCATTCCAAAATCGGTATCGTACTAAAAGGACAATGACCAAAAGTGGTCCAAATGTCCACCACTAATGAGACCTATATTGGCTTATGGTCCATTAAATAGAGATTAACTTTCAGTATGGGACGAAAAATAAATAAACTGTCAGTAAAAAGTTATGACTGTATGAAAAATTGTAGTAGTTTACGCGCTAATCTCAGGAACTACTGGTCCGATTTGAAAAATTCTTTTTGTTATGGATAGCCCATTTATCAAGGATGGTTTTAGGTTATACAGGGTGTTAGGTAAATGGGTATATGAGCCGACACTAGCACATGTTAACATGGTCATATAAATGGTATGGTGAAGTCAGAAAATTGATATCTTAATTTTAATTATTTTAATTTTCATACAAATCGGATTTTATAAAAAATATTTTGTATGAAAATTAAAAATATTAAAATGATAATATCAAATTTCTGACTTCACCATACCATTTATATGCCCATGTTAACATGGGCTAGTGTCGGCTTATATACCCATTTACCTAACACCCTGTATAACATCACCCTACAACCAATAGGGGCGGAGCAGCGACCACCCGACCATAATTCCAATATTGTTGTCTTTCTTCTGAGTTTTTTTTTTCTTTTAGCGAGAATCTAACACGGCACACTAAGCGACATGATTTAGTTTCAACGGGACACAATTTCAACGAGACACATTTTCAATCAGACACATTCCCACGTGGACACAGTTGCAAACTGACACAATACAGTCAGTCGAATAAATGAAAGTGAAATGAAAAATATGAACATTAAAATAACTATATTTTATTACAATTAAAAACAAAATTAAACAGAAATAAGCATCTTCGCGTACTTTCCTTAAATCAATAAAATAACCTAAACATAACTAACATAGACCAATCAATAAAATTTACCTTGGCTTTTAAGAGGGGTAGGAGGTCAGCTAAAATTCAGATTTCGTGACGTTTCCGCACATAGATATGGAAAGACTAGCGGCCGCCCGCGACTTCGTACGCGTGGATCCCGTTTTATTATCCCCTTCATCTATCTTATGTGGTTTAGATTTTTTCATACAAATGTTTTTTCCCGCTAACTCTAATTTTGCAATATCCTGTTGTAACTAAGCTTTAAGTTTACTAAGGTACCTGCATGCTAAATTTTAAGCGTCTAACTTAAGCGGTTTAGATTTTTCATACAAAAGGATTTTCCCGCTAATTCCCGTTCCCGTGGGATACTCCTAAGTATATTATAACCTGCCCAGGAGTATGAAAAATAATTGTACCAAGTTTCATTAAAATCCGTCGAGTAGTTTTTGTTTCTATAAGGAACATACAGACAGACACGTAGTATTTGAGATCAAAGTCAGTCGTTTCATATATTTTTAGAACTCAAATACCACGATGCACAGTGGTGCTACAGCTTTGGTGCCATAGTAATAAATGCTAAGGCGGACGTATTCTATCAGAATACAGCACTTTTATTTTTTGGCCGGCACTTTTGATTTTGGACCAAAATGGATGATGTCCTTTAATAACTTAACATAGGTACCTACATAATTAATACAGTGTGAGTCACGTTAAAGTGTACATATGAAAATAGATGAAACTAGACCTATTTTTATCGACAAAAAAGAGGTCAAAAATTTTTGGAGATTTTTTTAAATTTTTTATAGAATTTTTTTTCTTCCAATTACTTATTGTAAAGAAAACGTAATAACTTTTAAACTAAGCGGTATATCCTGATAAAATAAACACAGTAATAATGCTAAATAACAAGCGATACTAAAAAAATACATAAAATACACAAAAAAGGCCAACAAATAATAAAAAATGATACTTTTTAAAAAAAATCTGCTTTTAAATTCGTGTTTTTTTGGTTATTTGATAAATTTCTCCAAAAAATGCCCATATAACCGGTGGTTTTTATTACTTTGTATTATTCTCTATCGTAATACCTTCGTAAAACCAAAAATCGCATGTCTCTATCCCTATCACAACGTTTGCAATGATCGTTTGAATTAAGCCTCTCCGGGCGCGCCATTCAACGCTTCGTTAACAACGAAACTGAAAATGGCTCTAGATTTGTAATTTTGATAAAGACAAGTTAGATTTCAAATAAAAACAAAATATTTCGAAGTAAAATAAGCATTTAAGTTAAATTAAAGTTGTCTCTACCTGTAGCGGAGAATAATGTTGTGGCAGGCCTTTGTTCAAACGATCATAGCAAATGTTGTGATAGGGATAGAGACATGCGATTTTTGGTTTTACGAAGATAATACGATAGAGAATAATACAAAGTAATAAAATCCACCGGTTATAGGGGCATTTTTTGGAGAAATTTATCAAATAACCAAAAAACACGAATTTAAAAGCAGATTTTTTTCAAAAAGTATCATTTTTTATTATTTGTTGGCCTTTTTTGTGTATTTTTATGTATTTTTTAGTATTGCCTGTTATTTAGCATTATTACTGTTTTTATTTTATCAGGATATACCGCTTAGTTTAAAATTTATTACGTTTTCTTTACAATAAGTAATTGGAAGAAAAAAAATTCTATAAAAAATAAAAAAAAACATCTCAAAAAAATTTTGACCTCTTTTTTTGTCGATAAAAATAAGTCTAGTTTCATCTATTTTCATATGTACACTTTAACGTGACTCACACTGTATAGCTACACACATTACTAATAATACAGTGAACATTGGTCAGGGCTAGTATCACTCATCACAGTCATCACTTAATATTAAAATATTTCTTAAAACTAATTAATGAATTATGACAGTACAGAAGTAACCTATCATACTTGATTAAAATATTTATAATAATAACCAGATCTTATATTTTCAGTTGTATTTTAATTTATAGAATAAATAACGCAGTGAGGTAATACTTTAGTACTACTACTTTGCTTTTCGATTGTCATTTCTAGATCATCATAAGTAAGCCATTCTGATTCTCCTACATTGCAGTGAACTCTGTAGTGTTTTTTAAATTCTAAAAACTCGATCACACATGGATTATTGAACGTTTTGTCAAAAAAAGTTAAATTGTGGGGAAATTTTTGGAGTTCGCATTTTATGCTTCTTTCGGCATCTGGAGAATTTAGCTCAATAGCAATGAATTGTGAAAATTGATATATGTAAAAATTGTACCCGTCACAACATTTTTCTGTGCACTTGTACATTTGTGTCATGCACTCAAGTGCAGCTTTCTCTAAAACCTGTGGCCCCGATTCAAGTATTAACTCAATATTGATGGGTACAAACCCTGTACATCTTTTAATACTCGAGTTGTTTACAGTGCACAGAAAATCTGTACAGTTTTTTGTCCATGTCGTTTTACAATAGCTGTAACTAAGATATTTATCTATGATGTAAGTTACGTTGCATTCACAGTTTACTGTTGAAGATTCAAATTTGAAGTGTAAGTTTAATAGATTATTCCTAATATCTTCAATGTCCGGCCGATTTAAAATCAAAGAAATAATTAAATTAGAAAAAAGGTCACTACTACTTTTAAAAACCTGTAGTATATTTTTCTTTATAGTGCATATTACTGCAAACAGATGAGCAACACTGTCAAACGCACAAGTGTTATATATACAAAAAGAACCGCTAATGTTGGAGCCATTCTTCAGTAAAGTTATATCGTGAGGTTTTAATGACATTGATATTTCTTTTTCTTCGAACTGGCTTTCATGTTGTTTAGGGGTTTCAATGAAAATTTCTGGTAATAAATAATCAATAATGTCATTTTCTTTTTCTTTTTCATTTTCTTTTATTCGTTTTATAGTTTTACACTTTTTTTTTGCGTACCCTCTCCAGTTTTCTATATATGATGGCTTATTTGAAAAAATTGAATCTTGTGAAAACGAATCGCGGTCTGTGTTTTTTCTTTTTTTTTGGCGAGATCGTGCTGTCGTTTTGCTTTTAGGTTCAAAAGAACTACTTATTTTTGGAATATTTTTTTTGTTCATATTTGTTAACGCTAGCTTTACTTCACCGGAAATATAATTAAAATGTCGCATCAGAAATAAATCGATTCGTACGCGGTTATTATTTAAAAGCAAACATTTGATATTTTTGAAATAGCTTTCTGAATTGCTAGATGACGGTCTTGTTTTATTGGAATTGAAGTGTTTTATCAAAACATTTGACCACATGGGCAACTTTTTTAATAAACGCGTCAGTAATTTTATTAAATCAGGGAAAAAGTATGGATTGGGATGTTTGCTGTCTTTGTCTTCTGTTAGATCGATATAAAGTTTTTCTTTGGCAACCTCGTCTAAAAACCATAAGTCTAATAAGGATTCTGAATTTATTTCGTCATCTTCATTGTTATTAATTATATCTGATGGAGTTGAGTCGATAATTATATCATGTTTTTCGGAATCATGTATTTGGTTTAAGGTCTCAATAGCTTTTTGACATCGATTGCTTTCGAAATTGTTCAACGCAATGATAATAATGCTGGTTAAAATCTTTTTCACTACTTTATATTCTGAGCTGTTTTTAATTGAAATTATACATTTGATATAAAAGTACTTAACATGTGTTTCAACGGTATCAAAAATCTTTTGATCGTGTAAAGTTTTGATAAAATGAGAGGTGTCCAGTCGCAAAAATGATTTTGGAAATTCTGCATCTATTACGCCTTCTAAAATTTTGAAACAATTTTGCAAATAATGTTCAGTACTTGTAAATTGTGTGAATGTCTCCACTAAGGCTTTTATCAGGGCACTTGAATCATCTGTCACAATTTCGTCAGGGTATTTTGGTAGACTTTTTTTCCACGTTTGCAGCCAAGTTGCTATTGTTTCCGCCGTATGAGACGTAGAAATCATTTGGCAGAGTGGTACACTGCTGCCAAAATCATTATATGCCATAATTATATATAAGAACAAATGTTTTTTCTTCATATTTTTAATAAAATCATTAACTTGTGGTGGACGTAACATTTTGAATATCGATCCAGTAGCATCTAAAGAAATAACAATTCTATTCACTTGTTCTAAATATTTTTTAAAAAAAGTTATTTGTAAATTGTTCCAATAATATAAAATAAATGGGCACAATGATATATATTTTATAAAATGTTTGAAAGGAGGTGTCTCACTCATTATCCATAACGACAGTAAAACATTATCGTGAAATAAGCTCTGTGATTTATCTCTTTTTTTCAACTGTCTTAGTGCATTTACACTTGGCAAAAAATAAGGCGAGTCAGAGTTGGTTTGACATATAGTATCATTCGCTAGTGAATTTCTTACTTCAATTGCACTTTTTTCTGACAATTGTTTTGCTAGTGTTTGTGATTTATAACCTGTCATTCTATACCTTTTATTTGAACTGTGCTTAACATCTGGATTTCTGTGTCTAATGATACATTGCATTTCTGTAAAATTTTCTGTCTTATTTTTCATGATTATTTCAATTTTAGCTTTACACTCACTATAATTACAACGACCTTTGCAAACAACAACTGTTTTATCTATTACCTGTTTTACAATATTGGATTTAAACACCCAAAAGCAATTTAATTTTGTATTTTTCCATATGATTTCTCTAACAAAATCCGTCCATTTATTTTTTTGCAGCGATCGTCGCCTTTGAAATAAGCTGCCAGAGGAATCTGATCGTTTCGTTATATATATTATAGGTTCAATCTTTTTCCAAAAATGTGAGTCAACATAAAAGTTAAAAGATTCATATGCATCAGTCTGGTTTGTATAATCACTATCGTCTTCATTTTGATTTAGTACTGTGCTTAACCTCGTAAGCCCGGATGTGCCTCAGAAGGAACTAAAACTTTGTAGTCATTAACGCCGAGACATTTTCGGAGGTGAATTGTAAGTATCGCCGGATGTGCCTTCAGAGGAACTAAAACTTTAGCGATAATTTTAAGTTCAAAAATTCGCGCCTATCGAACAAAAAGAGTGATAGTCTTTGGTTTAAACTATTCAAAATCAGGTATCCGAACTTATTAATGTAAAAAAAACAAAATGTCACTGTCAAATTATCATTTTTCTTTGACAAGGTGGTTCTTCCGAGAGGACGTGATGTACGATTAATTTTTTTTCTTCACGAAAGCGTTGTTTAATTGAAAAACTAACCAGTATAATTTAAGTTTAAATACTGCTAAACAAGCAAAAAAATATTTTTACCAATTCGAACAAGTTTTGTAAGATTTTTTTTCGTTTGAAAATAATAGTTCTTTGCAAGGAACATTCGGTCTTGATAGTGAAAGTTTTATTTTTGTACATTTTTTTCTATTGAGATGGATTGAGTATTGGACTTTTAAAATTATTATATGATTGAGAAAATTTACCATGAGAATGTTCTAATTTTTAATTTAGTAAATATTATAATTAACATGAATATTCACTTTACTTCTTGTACATTCTAAACTATCATTAGTGTATGTTATAAAACCGATAGTACTTTTCAAAGTACTAATTATGAAACATTAAATAAAATTAAAACCGTTGTTCCTTTTCAGTTACATTTATTAATATCATTATTGTATCCTTATGTAGTATTAATTAAGTAAGAAGGTTACATTTATGTTTTACTTTAAAGTATAAAATACAATTTATTTACTTTTCCTTTTTATAGTCTGTAATACCGAATGTTCTTTTAAGAGAAAACATTTTTTTATTATTTTTCACCTAAAATAAGCTCTATGCACTATTATATAGGGCCCTTGAAAATATGAATGCAAAAGAAAATCTCTAACATAGAAATTTTTTTACTCGAAGTGCTCGGCGTTTACTACTACAAATTTTTCGTTCTTCTGAAAGCACATTCGGCGATACTTAGAAGTCGACAAAATTTACTCTTCGGTCTTACGAGGTTAAGTTATCTGATCTTGATTCTGAGTCAGAAAATTGAGAAACTTGAGAAAGAGGTTTGTTAACATCATTATCAAAGAAGTAATTATAGTTTTTTTTTAACGAACAATAAATTGCTTTGCACGACAAACGATACTTAAAAGCATCTTGAAGATCGGAGTATAAAGCGCGGTTTTCTTTATTATTGGGAGGTACAAAATTTCCTATCCTACTTTTATATTTTTGGAAAACTTGTCTTTGTTGCTCCAGGTCTACACTTAGCTTTCGACCCCGATGTTTTCCTAAAGACTTATTATTCCTAGCTAATAGAATCAACAAAGTTATAAAAAAAAATGATAATACAATACAATATAACAAAAGCGGCAGAAACATTTTAAAAAAATAATGTAACTAAAATTACAGAATAAAAACTAACAACATGAATTGTAATAAAAACTCGTAAATCATTCTTAATTAATGGACTAATCTTGTTATTTTACTTGCTTGACTGTTTTCACTGCGAAGTGCACCATGACAAAAAGGCGTCTCATAGTATCTTCATCCATAAGAAAATCAGCAAACATCAGAAAGTAGTTATGGATCTGTAATAATATCCAACATTAAAATCATATAAAACTATTAACGAATATAAAAAAACGGTCACTACAATTTATTATTAAAACTGGGCTGCGTTAAGAGGGTTAGTCTATTTTGTGGCTAATCACTCACATGACTGTCCTTGGAGACTACATTCCCCAAAAAAAGTAGTTATCATTAGACCTGACATCATTAGGTTGCATTGTCATCTGAGTTACATTTATGTACAGTCGAATTCATAAATAATATGACAGTTTTCTTTGAATATTAATAATTGAAATTGGTCATACCTTAAAACTCTCGCAACTTTTCCACGGACATGATTATTTGTAGCCTTATTGTTGTCAATCTACCTCCGGTGTCAGTAGCTTATTTGAGTCACCTGTATAATCATAATTAAAAATAAGTGTTTCTTCTGTTACCTTATTCAATATTTTGGTAATATCTAGCACAGTAGGTAGGTACTTAAAAGTACCGAACTTAATACTGAATGAACTAAAAGATCAAGAGAAAATCCTAAGAAAAGTCAATATTATTTGTTTTTACAAGAAATATTATTATGGTAATACAATTATTGCTTGCTTTTTTTTTTAATTTTCACAGTTTGAGTTACACAATAATTACCTACAATGGTAGTGCTGACTGCTGAAAGTCTTTCTAAATAAGTAGTATTTCTCAATAATATTAACTATCGAATGTAAATCTGTACAAGTTCCCCTTTAACTGACATTCTACTATCAGTACTTGCTAGAGTTACATATTAAAATAATTTGAAAATTATAAAAGAGAAAAATATTATAAATAGAGAAAATTATAAAGGAAGAGCAGTCGCCGGCCCGGTAATCCCGGAATTCCCGCCTTAGGCAGTTCGATTTTTTCAAGTTATTTATAATTTTCAAATTAGTTGTAATCAAGAGATGCAAATCTTAACGCTAAAAATTAAATAATTACCTACCTACCTACATTAAAATAATTTTCAATTAATTCCACTTACCGTAGCTCATGGCCGTAGCTCGTCAGTGTGACAAAGGAATTTATTGACAATTTAAAGTCAGTTTTAATTAAAATGTCTGTACAATTCGTCCTTCGTTTGAAACACATTAAAAAAAACTGCTGTTTAGGATTATTATTATGTAGTTTAGAATCCATCTAAAATATCACAAGTCACAAATACGATAAATCCAATGTGTTGTGTGAACTTGTGTTTGTTTGACTTTGTAAAAAAAACTGTTTCCAGTGTTGCCAGTAGGGTCTTGTCAGAAATTACCAGAAATAGAAAAAAAAGTAACCCTCACACGTGCGATTGATATTATTATCATATTGATTCATAAAGCTAACTACTAACAACTTTCATCTTCGACTCTTATCTTACCAATCAGCCAAAATTCATACAAAGTGTTAAAATTAATTGGAAATCATCAACATTTTGAGTGTCACGTTTCAATTTAAATAATTTGTAAATTGACACTATTAATATTTTTTTACTGAATAACCTGTAAAAGTTAATTCTACAAATTCCGAAAAATCACCTAAAAGTAACCTTTTCATTAGTGTAACCTAAAAGTAACCAAAGCAGTTCAAAAATCAGCTAAAAGGTTACAAAAGTAACCTTCTGGCAACACTGACTGTTTCTCAATATTGCAGTCAACTGTCATCTTTTTTTTTAATACAAGTTTTACGGCTATGGATATAGATCCTTANACCTCACACGATGGGGTAGACTAAAAAAAATCATCCCCACTTAACATGTACGGGAGCTAACCTAAAATTTTTTTTTTTCAAAATTTTATTTACCGTTTTGCCGGCATGATCAATATAACTACATACCTCTACAAACTTACAGCTCTCTAGTGCCAATAGTTTCAAAGCAAAACCTCGGACAGACAGACAGACAGACATATCGAAACTATAAGGATTCCTGGTTAAAAGTCAAAAAGTCAAAAGTCAAAATTTCTTTATTTGTTTGGACTAATAAATAGTTCTTACAAATCGTCATTTTGCTCTTAAGGAGCCTCTACATGTCTCATAATCTTTTACTAAGACTACGGAACCCTAAAAACTGTCTGGCAAGGAGTTGGAACTGTCAAAACTGTCTGGCTAAAAAGAGGAATAAATTCCATGCGCGATACAAGCTTTCGAAATTATTAGAACCTTGCATACAATTATTTTTTTCGTTTTATTATAATGTGTTAACGGATTAACGATTAACGTTAACTTGCGTTAAATCTTGCTAAATGTAACGTTTTAACGTTTAACGAAGTTAATTTTTTTATTAACGGTTTAACGATTAACGAAGTTAACTATTTGATTAACGGTGCCCAGCTATGCTTAAAAGTACCGAACTTAATACTGAATGAACTAAAAGATCAAGAGAAAATCCTAAGAAAAGTCAATATTATTTGTTTTTACAAGAAATATTATTATGGTAATACAATTATTGCTTGCTTTTTTTTTTAATTTTCACAGTTTGAGTTACACAATAATTACCTACAATGGTAGTGCTGACTGCTGAAAGTCTTTCTAAATAAGTAGTATTTCTCAATAATATTAACTATCGAATGTAAATCTGTACAAGTTCCCCTTTAACTGACATTCTACTATCAGTACTTGCTAGAGTTACATATTAAAATAATTTGAAAATTATAAAACAGAAAAATATTATAAATAGAGAAAATTATAAAGGAAGAGCAGTCGCCGGCCCGGTAATCCCGGAATTCCCGCCTTAGGCAGTCCAATTTTTTCAAGTTATTTATAATTTTCAAATTAGTTGTAATCAAGAGATGCAAATCTTAACGCTAAAAATTAAATAATTACCTACCTACCTACATTAAAATAATTTTCAATTAATTCCACTTACCGTAGCTCATGGCCGTAGCTCGTCAGTGTGACAAAGGAATTTATTGACAATTTAAAGTCAGTTTTAATTAAAATGTCTGTACAATTCGTCCTTCGTTTGAAACACATTAAAAAAAACTGCTGTTTAGGATTATTATTATGTAGTTTAGAATCCATCTAAAATATCACAAGTCACAAATACGATAAATCCAATGTGTTGTGTGAACTTGTGTTTGTTTGACTTTGTAAAAAAAACTGTTTCCAGTGTTGCCAGTAGGGTCTTGTCAGAAATTACCAGAAATAGAAAAAAAAGTAACCCTCACACGTGCGATTGATATTATTATCATATTGATTCATAAAGCTAACTACTAACAACTTTCATCTTCGACTCTTATCTTACCAATCAGCCAAAATTCATACAAAGTGTTAAAATTAATTGGAAATCATCAACATTTTGAGTGTCACGTTTCAATTTAAATAATTTGTAAATTGACACTATTAATATTTTTTTACTGAATCCCAACTATCCCAACTAATATTATAAATGCGAAAGTAACTCTGTCTGTCTGTCTGTCTGTCTGTCTGTCTGTCTGTCTGTCTGTCTGTCTGTCTGTTACGCTTTCCCGCTTAAACCTCGCAACCGATTTTGATGAAATTTGGCATAGAGATAGTTTGAGTCCCGGGAAAGAACATAGGATAGTTTTTATCCCGGTTTTTGAAACAGGGACGCGCGCGATAAAGTTTTTCTGTGACAGACAAAATTCCACGCGGGCGAANAAGTGACGATTACGATACGTGAAATTGAAATTTGAAGTTTTAGCTATGATATGGCTGTATCATTATAGTTCCCGGGTTACTATTTATAGAAATATACGGAATTTAAAAAAAAAGAAATTTTGTTTCAACCGTCCCCATGCCGGGGGCGGTTGAAACAGCGATTGGGATCTGTTGAAATACATACAAATAATACAATAAGTACTAATAAAACGTGTTTTATTTATAATTAATACTACGAATATTAAAATTATGGTACTACATGACGACATTAATCAGTCTAAGTATTTAATATTTCTAAAACATTAATTAGCCTTTGATAAGTAGTAAACATTTAAAAAAATTACAGAAATATGATTAACTAAATGATATTTCCAAACCTAATAAACAATAATAATAAAATAATATTAACATTCTGAATAAAGTTAACGAAAATCTTTTTTTTTTTCAAACCAGACTTTTCCGTCGCTTTCCGCAATGAATCTCCAGCTTTTACCTCCTCTTATGCTTTACTAAGTCAATTTCCTCTCTGGAAATCTTCCTTACCCAAACTCTCGGTATCTACAAAAAATAAACATTAATAAATTTTCTGTTTCAACCGTACCCACAAAAAATGTTTCAACCGTCCCCAACCCCACTTTTGGTAAAATATGCTTTATAGTTTCGACACTAATGTTATCACATTAAAAATAGTTACTGTCCCTTATTCTACAAGCTTCATTATAATCGCAAACGCACACTCGATACATTCACATAAAAAGAACAGGTAGTATAAGCGTTAATGTCTGAAGAAAAATACTTACTTTTGGGTAGTAAAAAACAGTATGGCGTTTTGCACACAACGTCAACGCGTTAGGAAGTTTTAGGCACTAAATTCGTGTTCGGACCTGTTGTCCGCTTCTTTTTCCCCTAGGACCCCTAACTCCCCGTAGAACCGTTTACGAGATATTTGCTCTGTTTCAACCGTCCTTTGTTTCAACCGTACCCAGTCTCCCCTACTATGTCTTTGGTACGTAGTTACGTCATACTTAAAATGGAGGAGCTTATTTTCGCTTGTGCCAGTACACCAAAGAGTTACACTTGTAGCGTAATTCGCTGTTCCCTTTTTATTTTTACCTGAACTTCTTAGAAATTAGTATATTTTTATGTAACTTATTTTGGCTTTAGTTCGTAATGAACAGGTTTTATCAACTTGATCGTTCCGTAATAAGTCATTATTAGTAATACTTATGCATTCATTGATTGATAGATATCTTCAATTGCTCTTAAATACTGATGCACTATTATCAAAGTCTACCTATGTGCTTAATGATATCGAAGATGTGTGGACACTTCTCGTATAAAAAAGGAGACATGTTTTTTGTAAAATCTTAATTACCCTAACTTCAAAATATGATAGCAATCAACTACTAACTAAAAAACCTGTCTACGGTCAACGAACAGTCTGATATACAAGTTTCAATAAAAAAGGCATCAGACATATTAAAATGTGACTGAATATTAATTTAAATACATTGACCCTGGTGCATTATTAGTATTGCCACCTGTCATAATATGGGATCTCAGTCGGTTACTAATTTATTAGAAATATCACATTTTTAATAGTTTATTATTATTTTATTGTGCTGTCTTTATAGACAAGCTGTTGATACCTTTTTGAAAAATAATATGCCTGTATACAAATGAAATGAAATATGAGAAAGCCAGTTTTGAATTATTGTGTATGCATACTTAAGTTTTGTCCGAGTTCAAAAATGACACAACTCACAAAGAATAAAATGGCCTAGCACCTTTTTTTGTGGGATTATGTCATTTATGCCGCTATTTTAGGCTGGGTCATCCTACAGCCCCCTAGACAAAACGCACTTTTTGATCGAATCGAAAATCGAATCCGTCAAAACTCAAAAGGGGCTTTTCGACCACTTTTCGGCTGGTTTGCGATTATAATTTGCACTTTGTCTAGACCCACTGGCCATCTTACTTTGACTGTAACAAACGTCAAAAGTCTGTCAAACTCAATACAAAAATCACCAGTAGGTCTAGACAAAATGCAAATTATAATCGCAAACTAGTCGATAAGTGGTCGAAAAGCCCCTTTTTTGTATGGAGTTTTGACGGATTCGATTTTCGATTCGATCAAAAAGTGCGTTTTGTCTAGGGGGGCAGTTATCGTTATAGTTATGGTCGAAGTTTGGTGGTGCAACTCAGCCCAAGTGTCTAGATTGACATAATCAATTAGGTGTGTCCATTCTCACGACGCGTCCCATATCATAATATTATAACGACGCATTTACAAACGCGTGTGCATTCTACAATGTTCAACTACAAGGTAACGACAGCGCATCAAGTTTAACACTGTGGCTTCTTAAGCTGTTGTATTAAGTGCGTTTTTGCAATAAAAATGTAGGTATACTGAGGTGTTGTCGACCATCATTACACTGTACAATCATGATCTATAAAAGGAAAAGTCAGTAATTATAACTGTCGATTAGATATTTGAGCTAAGTTTCTGTTTTACACACGTTATAAAAGGGAATGAAATTCATTAATTACGACAATCAATTATTATTAAGTAAAACAAACATTTACAGTATTTTTATTTTTGTATAACATTAGATATTATCGCATAATATGGCCATTAGTTATAATTATTGTTTAATGTTATTAATAACTTTCACTAGTTCCAACATTATTTAACACCAATTTGAAAATGTCCATCTGAATTTCAAAACAATCTTATTGAATCTTATTATGATTCGTAGAGTCTAAACAGCAAATGGAATGCATAACGTATTCACTATTTTGNCGTTAAGGGTCACTGTTCTAACCTAACCTAACCTACTATTTTCTTCAATACCTACTTTCTGCAATCATACTATTTTCTGCATTCTCTTGTGTTGTTTTACATCAAATTCTTGTGAAAACCACGCCTTATGCTTTGATTTGTGGGTAACGGTGGGTAAGTATGTGAAGTGAAGTGTCAATTTGACCAAACAAATTATTTGGGATATAATATTTGGCGAAATAAAACATTTGCTATATAAACATTTGCCAAGTAAAATTTGACCAAATGATAATTTGACCAAATGAATTAGTTGCCAAAAGTACAGTTGCTAAAAGTTCATTTGGGAAATGAAACTTTGGCGATAAGTTGTTTGCGAAGTNACCGGAAGTAGACGCATCTCTCTCACCAGATGCTGTGCATCGTTACATGCCGAATAATATTATTTTATTTGTTTCAGATAATACAATCCATGTTGCTGGACATGATGTATTTGTATTTCACGATCCCCCACATTTACTAAAAGGGATAAGAAATAATTTTGTAGAAAAAGATATATTATTTCAAGGAAAACGAGCATCATGGGGAGATATATCTTATGTGTATGACCTGGATAGCAAATCTGGGCATACAAGAGCGTTGCCTAGATTAACAGCAGAGCATGTTGATCCTAAAAAGATAACAAAAATGAAGGTCAAAACTGCTGCCCAAGTGTTGAGTGCTCGTACTGCAGCTATGCTGAACTATACACATGCTGTCCGTGAGTATTAATTTATAAAAACTTTATATTACTTAAATTTAATTGTTCTTCAACTTGCACTAGAGAGCTGTAATTTTGTGGAGATATGTGTATTAGTCACGCCGATGTCCTTTCTCGGGACTCAAACTACCTCTATGTCAAATTTCATCAAAATCGGTTCAGTGGTTTAGGTGTGAAAGCGTAACAGACACGAGTTACTTTCCCTTTTATAATATTACTAGCTTTCCGCCCGCGGCTTCGCCCGCGTGGAATTTTGTCTGTCACAGAAAAACTTTATCGCGCGCGTCCCTGTTTCAAAAACCGGGATAAAAACTATCCTATGTTCTTTCCCGGGACTCAAACTATCTCTATGCCAAATTTCATCAAAATCGGTTGCGAGGTTTAAGCGGGAAAGCGTAACAAGTAAATTAATATTGTAGTTTAATAAGTCTACGTTTAAGTGTGTATTAAACAGGACGTTTACAACAAAAACTTTGAAATTTCTTAATTTATACAATGCTATCCCTAACTCAGATAGCAGGACGTAAGGATTTTTATCATTTGCTCCGATGGCCAGTACTACGATGTCGTCTTTCTTGAGAGTTTCTGTTAGGTTATCGCAGGTATTCAGTACCTGTTTACTTGTTGCCTCTGTTTTCGTCATCGTAGTAATCGTATAGGGATTATTCAAGATGCAGTTCCGGCTACTATGCAGCTTTTTTGATAAGCCCTTGATTTGTTCGTCGCCCAGAATGAAGATCTGAGATTTTTTCTCACTCTGTGTATCATTTTTGGTGCTATTGTTGACACAACTGCTGCCATCCGTCGAGATGTCAGTGTTCCTATCGAAGGGTGTACAGGTTTCTTCTGCTACGTGGGGTTTCGAGTTACTCGGCGATGTACAAGTATTATACAGAACTGATTTGTCCATGTGTATTGGAGACGTCCGTGATATATTTGTGTTTATATGTAAAATTTTTCTTCGTATTGGAGTCATGTTTGTCTTCTTATGTACAATGTCACTGCTGATTGCTTTTAGTAATTCAATTTGTTTTTCCTGCTTCTTAATTTTATTTCATCAACTGCCTAAGGTGGGAATCGAACCAATAACCTTTCGCTTGCCAACATGATTAAATTACTATTAATTTAACTTTTTAAACACCAGTTAAGTATGTGAGTTTTACACACGAACGGTTTATTACCATCATACAATACTTGAACCTTCTATTACTATAATAATAATTATTTGAAAGAAATAAAAACTAAAAAATCGTTTTTTTATATAAAACCCCCATATTTTCTCACTTTGGGTATGAAATAAAGAGGATGCCAATAGTGAGTGATTTTCTTGTGCTCAGCACTAGCCCACAATACATTATGATTATCCTAAACTGCACTACGATTATATACATACATAGTTTAATATCTGTAGACATTAATTTCATACCCTGTATATACCTTCCAAATCTGTTTCCAGTATGAAACTTGACACTCATAGAATATCGTGCAATATTAATAAGGACTTAATCTAACGTATTCAGGCAAAGCAAAATCATTAGTTCTATTGCCGATTCAAAATCAACACCTAATTGCAATTAGGTATTGCGAGAATTAGATTATCTGTAGCTTGATAGAGTCAGCAATAAACCTGAGGTAAACTCAGCTAGTTAATTAAATAATGTGCAACATCATAATGTTTGTAGAATGGACTTTTAGCATCTACATAATTATAAAAATAACATTNGAAGAATAGGTCGTAAGGTAAGGGATAGACAATCGGTACCTTTATAACTATAGTGATTCTATCACCTACATAAAAATAGCCTAGCTTAATTACGTCATAAAAATCCCTATATTCTAAGTCAAGGATTTCATTTTTGGAGTATAAAATCCTTATTTTATCAAGCATGTTCTTAAGGTTATCTAAAGTTATAATAGAATGAGGAGTGCTCGATGCACGAATAAAAGCTAGGGTATTTTCTAGTTTTACGAGTTCTTGAGATAAATCTTCGATGTTATCTCCTAAAATAATAAGATATTATGCCATATGAGCGTATTTAATTATGTCCGTTTCTCTTTGAGTGTCACTTGCCATGATTGCATTTAAAATTATATTGATCTTATCTTGATTTTTTACTAGATTATCTATGGCTTTTGTGTTAAGTGAAGTCCATTTTTTATTTAAAGTAACGTGATTATTAAACTCAGTTTCTAACTTAAACTCGTTATCCTGGAGAACTTTAATGGCTTGATCATATTTTAAAGCGTCTGTGTAATCTAAGTTACCTGAAATGCTCTTCACTACAGATCCAAGTCCATCAATGAGGCCTCTTCTAATACGATTTGGTTCAAAGGTACGCAGTTGATCTAAAATCGATTCGACTTTAGTATTAAGATGATTAATGTGAGGGTCGTATATAGATAAGGTTTTATCGTTAAGTTTAGGTTTAAGATCGAGTAACTGGGCTTTAACTAGTTCAATTTGCTTATGAATGTCATCGAGATCTACATAGTTCAGGAAGGAATGGTAGTGGGCAACGATTTTAGTAGGTCCTAGCTTAAATGGGAGTAAACCTGGTCCGCCATCCAATGAATCAATTGGGACATCTTGCCCTCGAGTCAGTTGAAGCAGTGACGTTAGTAGAAGTATCCTGTAACAAAGTAGGATCTTTAGGACTTCGTTTCAGGCGAGATTTGGCAACGGGACCGCGTTTCTTTTTCGTATAAATATGTATGGGAAGATCAGCAAGAACTGTGTCGTGGGTATATCGTGGGGCTAACTTTTGTCTATTTGCCAGAGGATTTCGTATGAACACTTGTTGGTCAGGAACATAATTTTTTTCAGGTTCACGATCCTTGTTTTTACTTTCAGTCAAAACAGTTCTGTGTTGCAAGGCAGATTCGTTTATTAAGTCGTATACTTGAGTCATTCGTTTCTTATGGTCTGTAGAATACTGTTGTAGTAAATGTTCTGTTAGGTCTATGTCTAAGGGGTCGCGTGGGTCAAAGTGACCTGTAATCAAGTCTAAAGGTCTACACCTAGTGAAGCTGTGAATTGAGCTATTATAAGCTAAGACTGCGCATACGCTTATGCCATAGCATAAGATTGATTACGGGTTCATCGGGTTTCTGGAGTTTTAATATGCGTAGGTGTTCTAAAATTGTGGAATGGAATCTTTCTACGATACCGTTATCATTTGGAGAGTGCGCCAGGACCTTATGGTGCTGGATTTTGTGAAGTTTTATAAATTCAGCGAATAGCTGGTTGGAGAATTCGGGACCTTGATCGGTGATAACTGTTAGAGGGAGCCCGTGATGTGTAGAAAATTGAAGAAGGCCTTGGACGACGCTAAGAGCTGTTCCATCTCTGAGATGATATGCTTGAGCATATTTCGAGAAGGCATCGACTAATGTTAGATATTTCTCGTTTTGAGCCGTGAAGAGATCAAGATGAACTATCTCGAGAGGCTTGGTAGGTGGTGGAACAATCGAGAACTTTTGTTTGATGGGGCTTCGGTCATATTTGGCTTGGCCACATATGCTACATTCGTTGATGTATTTAGTTATATGCTCTTCATTTTCGGCCAATAATATTTAGAGGACAGGGCTAAATAGCATTCATTAATACCACGATGGTTGGTCTTGCCGTCGTGATATTTCTGTATGATTTCTTGTTGTCGTAAATAGTCTTTCACATTTTCTACTTCTGTTTTAGTTAACACTAAGCTCATAGCGGAGCTTTTAAACTTATTTTGGATGATGGGAATGATTTTGTGCATGGCCAAAGGTGGATGTAAAAAGACCTGTTTTAACTTTAGGGTTGACATGTTCTTTAATTGCTGTTATAACATCATCTTCGAGCTGGGATTCTGATAATTGAATAGTCGTTCTAGTATGAGTCTCGAAAGGTTTAGTCACGGTCGGCCGTTTTTTAATGTCACCTACTATTACAAAACATATTTGACGGTTAAATTTATTAAGAGGGTCGTCGGATATTGGAATCTCTAAAATAGGGTGTTTAGCACTTGTGTGAGCTGTTTCAGTGGAAAAACTAGCCAAGGATGGTGGCTTTTCTGAGGTATTGACTACAATAGAACTGATATCTTCATTATTTATTTTGATTCGAGATAAAGCGTCAGCATTGGTATTATGTTTGCCTTGCTTGTACACCGTAGTGAAATTGTACTCACTCAACTTTAATCTCCATCGTGTCAATCTGGAATTGGGTTCTTTAAGATTCAATACCCACTGTAGTGGTTTATGATCAGTGACAATTTTAAATTTTCTACCGAATAAATATGGCCTGAAATATTTAGTAGCCCAAACTATGGCTAAGAGCTCTTTTTCTATCGTGCTGTAATTTATTTCACTAGAGTTAAGTGTTCGCGACGCATAAGCTATCGGTTTGTCACTGCCTATAGTGCCTTGAGAAAGTACGGCTCCTATAGCGAAGTTGGACGCGTCAGTGGTGAGAATAAAGTCTTTGTCAAAGTCGGGATACTGTAAAATTGGATCGTTAGTCAACAGTTTCTTGCATGTCTCGAAACAGTTAATGTAATTTACGTCGTTGTATGTTATTTTCGAACCCTTTTTTAAACATTGTGTCATTGGTTTAGTTACACGAGCAAAATCTGGTATAAATTTCCTATAATAGCCTAACAGTCCTAGGAATCTAGGTTGGGTTTGATCCCATCTTTACTAATTATATGTCCTAAGTAAGCTGTTTCTAATTTTAAAAATTCCGACTTGTCCATTTGAATTTTGAAGTTCGAATCTCTTAATCTTTTGAACACTTTCTCTAGATTATCCATGTGTTCCTGTAGGGATACACTGAAAATAATTATGTCATCAAAATAAACCAGGCATATCTTGTTTTGGAGGTCCCTGAGGACATTATCCATCACCCGTTGGAAAGTAGATGGAGAATTCTTAAGTCCCATGGGCATGCGCAAAAATTCAAAGTGCCCATGCTCGACATTAAAGGCTGTTTTGGGAATATCCTCTGGGTTCATCTCAACCTGATAAAATCCACTGGCTAAATCCAGGGTAGTGAAATAGTGGCAGTTACCCAGTTTATCCAGGACGTCAGCAATATTTGGGATGGGATATTTATCATCTATGGTTTTTTCGTTCAGTTTTCTGAAATCTACAACAATACGCCATTTGGTTTTCCCAGATGCGTCAGTTTTCTTGGGAACCACCCAAATAGGTGAACTCCATGCTGATTGTGAGGGTTGAATGATGCCTTGATCCAGCATCTTAGATATTTGATCCTGAACTTCCTGTCTATGAATGAAAGGATAACGATAAGTCTTAGTGTATACTGGTATTTCATCTGTAGTACGGATGCTGTGCTTGATCTTATTAGTGAAAGTTAAGGGCTCACCATCAACATAAAAGACATCGGCATATCGAGCGCAAAGCGACTCTAAGTTAGCTCGTTCTTCAGGATTCAAATGGTCTGTACGTAAGCGCGATAGTAGGTACTTCTTTTACGCGATCGGGTGAATGTTCGGTGCGCGTGCACTGAACATTAAACAGTTCTGCACTAACAGGTCTATCCATTGAAAAAACTATGTCATGTTTAGTCGGGTTAAAAACTTCGACAACGCCGCGACTATTCATAACTGTGGTTATGCAATATTTTATTTTACAATTTGAGATAGTCTGCTCTGATATAAATGCATCTCCGTCATAAAAGTTAACCGGTATGCGTAGTAATTTAGATGACTTCGCTGGGATGATATTTTCGTAAAGATTGCAGTTACGAGAGTCATACATTAATAAGGGCGTATGAGATTGTCGTGTAACCAAGACCTTGTTCTTTAAATCAATACTAGATTCTAGTTTTTCTAATAAATCATAACCAATCAACCCGTCAAAATAATTATGAAATTTATATATGAACAGAGTGATGTCTTCCTGTTCATTAAACTCCCGAAAACAAGGTATTGTTATTGAATAATCATTCCTTGAAGTGGCATGAATATTAGTTACCTCAAAGGGGTCATAGTTACATGGAATATTTGAGTAAAATCTTTCGACGGCTTCGGGGCTAATAAATGATTGATTTGCGCCGGTATCGATGAGTAATTTAAGAGGTGGATTTACTATCTCGATACCTTCAGGTTCAATTGTCGTATAAACCAAAACCCTACTTTTCAGGAGAGCCAAAAAACGTTTTTTTTTTTAAATAAAAAAATCGTAACTTTTTTATTTGAGAAGTTATAAAAAAATGACCAAGAGAAAACATTTTTCAATTCTTGCGATGTAAAAGTCTAGTCTAGTATAGTATAGTCTATATTTAAAAAATGGGCATCTTCAGTAGTTTTAAAGTTAGCTTGGAGTTACGTCCTTAAAAAAGGCACTGGGTGGTTTATACGACCCATTATATTGGACCTAAAAATAACTCTTTACGTCGTATTTGATTTTTTAGTAAACACGAGACTGAAATTGATGGCTTAAAGACCATTAGATGAATTTTTTTTGGTTTATACACCCATTGATAAAGTGATTTATTCAAATGTATTATTAAAACTATACATGTAAATAATGTATTGTTTATTATTTCCAGGCTTTTGTTGTTTAGAGAATTTGCACAAAGATATTTAACAGTGTAAAAACTATATTTGGTTGAGGTAGAAATAATAAATTTGCTTGCATACGAAAAATAACAAGTTTATTGTTTTTTTTTACAATTTTGCAGGAAAATTATGGCAAAACTAATAATTTTAAACAAAACTTATCACCATAAATTTTGAACAAAAAAATACAATTACAGCAAAACATTAAGACAGCTTTCCTGGTTCTCTGCTGACGCATATTGAATTCGTTTGGTTATGATAAATTTTGCATAAAGAGAAGAGCCCCAGTATGCTCAAGAGAAGGATTTGTAATTTTTTGAGAATTTCTCTAAGGAATTTATATCTTTACAAGAAACCCAAATTTAAATTACAGCTAAAAGTAAAGGCTAGATGACAAAATTTCAATTATTTGTCCGTCAGACAGATAATTAGAAAATATTAGACTCATATTTTTTATTTTCTTTCATAATTAAATAATAACAGTGCTACATCGAGTAGAAATGGCGCGACACGTCACGCTTGAGTAGAATTTTTATTCAAAAGTGACGTCACGCGACATTTCAACTCAATATAACACTGTAATTATTCGATTATGGAAAAAAATATGAGTCTAATATTTTCTAATTATCTGTCTGACGGACTAAATAGAATTTCGATTTCATTACCTAGTCATCATCCCTAATAGTACTTGTAAAGTAATAAATAGCCTTCATGAGCATACTATGGCTTGTTTTCTTTGTTTAAAAGTCTTGAATTCATCACATTTAGTCGAGATCAATTCACGAATGTACTGGACCTGGAAAGCAACCTTATACAGTGTGAGTCACGTTAAAGTGTACATATGAAAATAGATGAAACTAGACCTATTTTTATCGACAAAAAAGAGGTCAAAAAATTTTTGAGATTTTTTTTTAAATTTTTTATAGAATGTTTTTTCTTCCAATTACTTATTGTAAAGAAAACGTAATAACTTTTAAACTAAGCGGTATATCCTGATAAAATAAAAACAGTAATAATGCTAAATAACAGGAAATACTAAAAAAATACATAAAATACACAAAAAAGGCCAAAAAATAATAAAAAATGATACTTTTTGAAAAAAATCTGCTTTTAAATTCGTGTTTTTTTGGTTATTTGATAAATTTCTCCAAAAAATGCCCCTACAACCGGCGGTTTTTATTACTTTGTATTATTTTCTATCGTATTACCTTCGTAAAACCAAAAATCACATGTCTCTATCCCTATCACAACATTTGCTATGATCGTTTGAATAACGGTCTGCCACAACATTATTCCCCGCTACAGGTAGAGACAATTTTAATTTTAACTAAAATGCTTATTTTACTTCGAAATCTTTTGTTTTTATTTGAAATCTAACTTGTCTTTATCAAAATTACAAATCTAGAGCCATTTTCAGTTTTGTTGTTAACGAAGCTTTGAATGGCGCGCCCGGAGAGGCTTAGTTCAAACGATCATTGCAAACGTTGTGATAGGGATAGAGACATGTGATTTTTGGTTTTACGAAGGTAATACGATAGAGAATAATACAAAGTAATAAAAACCGCCGGTTATAGGGGCATTTTTTGGAGAAATTTATCAAATAACCAAAAAAACACGAATTTAAAAGCAGATTTTTTTTAAAAAGTATCATTTTTTATTATTTTTTGGCCTTTTTTGTGTATTTTATGTATTGTTTTAGTGTTGCCTGTTATTTAGCATTATTACTGTTTTTATTTTATCAGGATATCGGCCGAATACTGAAACACTACTCAAATCTGTCACTCAGCTGACGGGCTCCTAAATTTAAGTATCCTTCAATTTTAAATGGTATTCTCAAACGCCACTCAACGGATTTGAAGCCGTGATCAGCTAAGCAGCTCTCAAATGTTTGCATAATGGCAACATTTACCAAAAAAAGTATGTTTTCAATTACACAAATGATGGCTTTATGTTGCGTATCCATTACACGCAGCATCGTTTGGTTAAGTATTGTCTTTTATGCAAATATACTCTATCAACTCATATAGAACAGTATATTTTTAGTTTCCTTAATTTAAAGCCCGTTTTATTACATGAAATGAATGCTTGTATTTTTATTTTATTTAAAAAGTGATACTTTTTATGTTGAAATCGATTAGGCGGTGATCGTGGAACGAAACGTTACCACAATTGACATTCAAATACATTGTTGACAGAGCGTCCCGCGCGCAACAATTTGAATTGTTTTATTAAGTTTATTTATTAAAGATTAGTAAGAATGGAAGATAATAAAAAGAAACGCGGTTTAAATTACACAGCATCTGAAAAGGAATTGCTGTTAGATATAATCAAGAGGTGAGTAAACAATAAAATCTAAACATGATTGAACAATGTTGCGATCTTGTACTTATATTAATTGCTAAACACACTTTTGGCAGGTGTTTTGATTGTTCTTGGCCCATACCAAGAGTAAATAAAACATAAGTCACAACTTATGCGTACATTTCTGTACTTAAATTTCTTATTGACAACCTTTATTTTCAGTTATCAGCATATTATAGAAAATAAAGAAACAAATGCGCAAATGATAATTAAAAAGCGCGAAGCTTGGGATTGTATTTGTGAGAAATATAATGCTGTTGCTATGAGTGGCTGTAGGACAGTGTTGGCACTAATCAATTAATTTTTTAATCAATTAATTAATTTGATTAATTTTAATCATGATTAAATTAATCCTGATTAAAATAATCATGATTAAAAAAGTAATCATAATCATGATTAATTTGTTAATCATTAATCAATAATCATTAATTTAATTAACTTGATTAACTTCTTAAATGTTCTATCGAAAACAATGTTAAAACATTGAATTCTAATATTAGATGTTTGGTTTTAGGCTACAATTCTATGACAGGTCATACCTAGATAAATATAAGGTAACCTAGACTGCCCCCCGCCCCCTTCCCTCGCTGAAACTTCCGGTGCAGTCTTCCGACCTCCCGTAGGAGGATATTAGATCCCCCCTTTGCTAGATATTTTATAAGTCGCGGGTACCTTTTCATACACTTCCAACCCTTTTCCTATGAAAATAGTAGATAGTTAATCAAATAATCAAATTAACGATTAATGATTATGATTAATTAATCTTAATCAAAATTTTTGATTAATGATTAACTAATCATAATCAAAAAAATTTGATTATGATTTTAATCATTAATTTTTAATCATTAATCAGATTAACTTTTTGCCAACACTGCTGTAGGACATGGCAACAACTACGCCACCTCTATGAAAATCTCAAACAGAGGTCTAAGAAAAATATTGCCAAAGCCAATGTAATATCATCTATTTATCATTATTTTTAGAATAGAATAAGTTAAAAAAATGAATATAACATATTAAAAAAGTCCTTTATTTTTAGCGTCTTCAGTTTTATGAAAAAACTAGAGAAATTCAAAAGAAGGCATCTCTTGACAAGGTAAGTTCAAATCATAATATACTTTAACCTGACTAAAATACTATTTAAATACAATTTATTTATTTTATAGAAAGAAATTAATCGCACGGGTGGTGGAACCTACAAAAGCACTCTCACAGAGCAAGACCAACAGATTTTAGCCATGGCTGGTTGTCAAATCAAACCATTGTCTAACCCATATGATGATGCTGCATTTTATTTTGGTTAGTGTTTACTTCCTTGTAGTAAACTATTAACTAGCTGTTCCAAATGATTTTCATTGCTCCTATAGTATATTTATTTAGTATTATTGTAACTTTACCTAACTAATAAGTATAAAATAAAGTAACAAGTTTTCTGTGAGATTGCTCATTACCAATAAAAATAATCTAATCTCTTAAGCCATTATTAGATTTATGAAAAAAAAAACCATTTAATCCTAAAGCCATATATTTATTTTTCAGGAGATACAGAAAACCAAAATACATGTGACCAAACAGAAGAGAACATGTCATCTAATGTTATAATAATGAACACTGATCTTGGTAATTCATCATCAACAGCCCTTTACAGTCCACTGCTGGACTATGAGCCTCCTCCACTATAGTGGAGGGTTTTGCCATAATCTCCACGCTAGGCAGGCGGGTTGGAGATTGCAGTTTAAAAGATTGATGTTTTTCAGAGAGCGCTGCTGCCCATTCTCTGTTTAATGTGTAGTCCCTAAGTCGCCTCTTACGACACCCGCGGGAAGAGTAGGGGTTGGTGACAAATGTATTCTGCTCTGCCGTCACCACACGGCTTAACGATCACGGCCAAAACAAATTGTGTCGAAGAAGATAATAATAATATTAGTGAACTTTGCACAGTTACATATATTAAAGCAGGTAATAATTTGTTTAAATAATATTTAATAACACATCACAATAATCAAGATATTTTATGTACAAGGTAAAGAAGAACAAATAATAATAAAATCTAGTCCTACATATTTTTGTTAACCTTTCCAATTACTCTGTCTAATCATTGAAGGAAATATTGTCACATTTAACTCAAGAAACAATTTTAATTATATCCCATATTTCAGTTTTTATATTATGTAGTCAACAGTTACTTTCTAATTTCAGGCAATGAAGACACAAATATTACTTTGGACACAAGTATTAAGAAGCTTCAGTGCACAAGTAATACAAAAAGTTAATTTAATTTCCATTATACAATTTAAACTGATTAAAATCTTTAAAGAAATCACCTGTATAATAATTACTAGTTACAAATTTAGTATATTATCCTGCTTTCGCCTCCGAGATTTATTTTACCATGTAGTACCCCTGTACGACAACCCAATCCGCACACAATATTCAGCGTAGTAGTAGTAAAAAACAAAAGAGCGGGCAACCCCACCCCTACCACGCTGTGGGCTCGGTGTCCGAGCGGTCTCATTCCTTTGTGCGCACGCGCAACGACCGCACGCAGTATAAGAAAAATGCTTAAGTGACGTCACCAGGACGTTTTTACCGACAAAAAACGTAATTATTTTAAGTTGTGCAGTGTAGTGACGAGAATTAGACCCAACA